>NW_011341370.1:4656-9515 GCF_000735185.1 Notothenia coriiceps
CAGACACGCCCAGCTCCAAGCTTTTTTTGAAGCTATAGTGTGGACGGGCCGTAAGTGATGGGAGTGGGGGGTGTTGGCTTATCAAGCGCCCGCAGCTCAAAGCCAAAGTAAGTAAGTAAGTAAGTAAGTAAGTAAGTAAGTAAGTAAGTAAGAGAGAGAGAGAGAGAGAGAGAGAGAGAGAGAGAGAGAGAGAGAGAGTCTCTCCAGAATACTTTGCCATGAATCCATATCAGCTTTGAAGTTCAGAGGTCTAAGTTCTGAAGGTAATGAAATAGTTATCACAACATGTCCCAAAGTTAAAAGGGAGATATGAAAGCATGGAAGGGGAAAAATTGCGCTTAGAAGTTATAGTCCTTAAAAAAAAGATTGTGAACTGCTAAAACTGAGCTTGAATTCTCATGCAAAATAACCTCCTTTTGTAAAGTCTAGCAGGCTTGCAGGATATCATTAAAACATTATTTGTAAAATATAAATCAGAGAATGCACTCTGATACTGCATGTAATAAAGCTTTCTAATACACCATGGACCCATCAACCAGACAGTCATCTATCTTTACAGTTTAATTGCATGTTACTCATGGGTAATGGATAGTGATTCAAACTGAGGAGAAACCTTGGGCAACTTCTTCAACCCTCTCACAGGAGGGCACAAGTGTCTTAATCAATATTATATGGTAAACAATCACAGCAGCCAGGGGAGACTTTCGAGGCGTGGGCGTTGGAGAGCAGATGGGGAGAAATAAATTGTGAAAACATGAACTGTACAGCAGATGTTTGCAGCTACAACAGGAACAAATTTGACTTTAATGATGGTGAAATAATTGATTAATTGTAGTCGTGCAGTGAAGCAGCCCGAGTGCTTCCCTTTGCATCTTAAATGAAGAATTGTTGAGATGGCAGAACCAACTGGATACTTTTTCAATACTTTGGTCCAGAGCACAATATATTCAAGCAACGACTGGCCAGATCTTCCTTTGAACGGTTGTGAATTTTTATTGGCCAAAGGCTGATTATTATGGACTTAAGTCACTTCATGTCCTACGGGGCATGATGTTCAGGGTTAAATTCTCCTATCGAAAACACTTTTCAAGGTAACAAAACAAATCTAATTTCTGTGTATTTTGCTGTTGGACACTTTATCGAGGGGATCAACCCGGATATTTCCTCAATCCTCTAATCTTTTCTTTGAGGCCATTATCAGGCCAAACTTTGCCCTTGTACAAATTACAATCTAATGACAAGAATGTCACATTACTTATTTGAACATTATATTCCCCAAAGGATCAAACACTCTCTGTTTTATTTAGCAGCATCCTCGGGCAAAGCATCAACTCTGAATGTGTGATATAAACAGGCAGGCCCTCATTGGGATAATTCCTTTTAATTGTAATGTCCCTCATGCAGCACAAATTAAAAGAAAAGCCCCCCGCTGGTTTCACGCTCACGCAGACTTTTAGAGTCGGTTGTGAATTGAACCACCATAGTGAATAGCACCATTTATTATAAGTTAAAGGTCCCATATCATGGCCGTTTCTAATGATCATAATTCCATTGTTGAGGTATACTACAATAGATTTATATATTTGCAATTTTCCAAAATCCCATTGGTTTCTCATACAGCATCTCTGTATAGTATGTGTATTCTCTCTCTGAGAAAAGATTGAGTGTGTGTGCTAGGAAGTCCGCAGATTGGTCCATTTGGACCAATCCACGGACTTAACCTAACGGCTCCGCGGATGTAACGGCTCCATGGATTGTTCTATTTGGACCAATAGGTCCATTTGGGTATGGGCACGTCACTGTACCAAGGAAGAAAACAATGGAAAAAGAGAAATCTCCAACGAGGCGTTCTGGCGCAGTATCGACAGGTATTTTCTGTGTTAGAGTTTTACTCGCTACAGGGTGTACTTTGAGGGTTTGTGACTCTACAGACCGTTTATATGCATAAAAACCTTCATAACACACAAGGGGACGGGTAATAACCGGCATGCTGCTAAGGAAAGTATCTGTTTTTTCTACACCTGTAGGCCTATAGTTACTGTCCTGCACTAGTATTGTGGTGACATTTTAGCTAAGTGAGTCAGCTATGTACTCAACCCACACAAGAAAGAGACGCAAGTAAGAGCTTGAAACTTTACAGTATGTCTGTGCGTGAGGGAGGGAGTGAAATCAAAGTTTTAATGGCATTAGCCCTGAATAAACAGTGAAGGATCATGTGTACATAGAATGTGCGGGAATCCAACCTAAACTAGGTATGCCTAGTGCTGACATCCAGTCTCGTTAAATGTCTCATAGTGCTCAAAAACCCATGCCAATTACGTAACTTCCAAAACCAAATTTTAGAAAAATCCCAACTATTTGAATGATTGTAACTATCCAAGTTGTCTAAACCTCTACCGATATGGCAAGGCAAGTTTCAAGGTCAAGAAAAAATCAAACTGTCAGTGTGCTTCATGCACTGGTTGTAAAAAACAAATTCCCCTTTTGGGGAATTTATCTATCTTTTCAACCTACCATGACTTTTACTCTTCCCGAGCATTCACATCTACTAAATGGACTTTTGAAGGGATTGTCTGTTTGAGAAAGGTGTTATACAAAGGCCGTGCTGTTGTCTGCAGCAATGACAAAACAGATCTGTTGAAATCTATTATGGTTCGGTTGCTATTGTTGTTGGGCCTAATTCACGCTGCTCCGGAAAACAGCCCAGTAATATTGTCAACAACCATCGGATGCTCTGCCCTTATCTTGAACCTTATTTTCCCATCTGTCTATCAACAGCCATGCAGGCTGATTAACTAACCTTGAAGAATAAAACATGTTGTTGCAGTTTTGTATCCTTTAACTACTTCTGCTTGTTTACTATTTTCAGGATCAGAGTGTAGAAAACCTTGAATTTTGTTATTTGACTTTGCTCTGTTGTACACCTTTCGTACTACAGTGTGTTTGAAGTCTTTTGGCTGTCCTAACACATTATATTTCAGAGTTTGAAAGGCATACATAGAACTTGTTGATTACAAATAGTTTTTAGTCAGAATAAGGCAATGGACCAAAAATAAAACCTTTGATGGTGACTTGTTTGTTCAATTTCAGAATCTGTTTTAATTGTATTGGCTAGAATGTTATAACTTGTCAGGCTGAAATTGAACTCTGACATTTTGCATTCATCATTTCTTTAGATAATTTAAGATTATGCACTCATAATTACGAACCTAATGCAGTGATTGGAACTATTGATTCTTCTGATGCAATGTAAAAAAGAAAAGCAGCAAATAATTCTATAAGTATTTAAACTACATCAAAATCTCAGGTACACTTAATGTCAGTTTGATTCATTTGTTTACTGGCAAAATTGTTTCACAATTTTCCCACATAAGGTACAAATATCATCAGGATGCTGAATTGAGAGCACGATCAGCAGATATATTAACAATGAAAACAGTTGTTGGTTGCAGCCCTAAAATTCAATGATATCAAATCACTACAAACTTACCAAATACATTCAAATGTATGAAATGTCCTTTATCTTTTCAAAGCCGCTTGCATGACTGTTAAATGTGTTGAAATCAGATGCTTGGCAATCATGATCATGCTTGATTCTAATAAAAGCACTAAATCATGAAACTTTAGGTAAAACTTGATAGATATGCAGGTTCTTTGTCTCTATGGAAGGTGAATTTATGTGAATGCATCAATAATATTGTTGAATATTTTCAACAACAAAAGTCGAGCTCATAGGACTTAATTGTACAATCCCTTATAATAATTGGCACCTTCTTGAGTTCTTGAGTGAATGAAGGGGTAATAACATATTTGGGGTCATCAGGTGGGCATGAATATTTTATACAACAACAAAAAACATACATACAAAAAGCGGAGACTGACTGCAGATTGACTGATCCCAAATGTTAGCATGAACAGAGAGAGATCCCCAGTAAGCAGTCCCCAGTTTGGGTCTAATGTCACTGCTTTACCAGTAACCCTGCTGCACTCTGGGTGATTGATACCTCCATCTTGAGGTGGATCTCAAGATGTCAGCGACTCTCTTTGATTGACAGCTTGAAATGACTTTCTTTACTCACCCAAAGTGCTTTCTGTCTGCTTCCACCTGAGGATATTGAATCAGTCATTCCTGCTCTTTTCACACACACCTCCCGCACACACACACACACACACACACACACACACGCACACACACGTTATGATGTAAAGAACTTCTGCTTTTCTTCCTTCAAAGTGTGTGCTGGCCTTCGTCTGACCTGAGACTAATACAGCGTTGTCAATAGAAGGTTTGCAGTGTGGGAGTATCATATTTATATAGGCCAGCCACGACTCAACCTCTGAAATTGTGAAATTTGAAAAAATAAGATCTGGAGGACGTGACTGTGTTATCTTATAGAATTGTGTAAAACTCTTCCTTCAGGGCTTCTCTGTGTATACACAAAAAGCAATGTCAAATGGTTTATTTACAGTTTTTCTCAATCGCTAAACCCACTTTTTAGAATCTAAATTCATTTCTTCAAAACAAGAGCATAGCCATCTAAACAGAAACACACTTGCCATAACTCTGAATATCTTTTGCAAAATGCACTTACATGACCAAAACTGAAAATAAAGATATTCAGAGTTATGGCAAGTGTGTTTCTGTTTAGATGGCTATGCTCTTGTTTTGAAGAAATNCACACACTTTGAAGGAAGAAAAGCAGAAGTTCTTTACATCATAACGTGTGTGTGCGTGTGTGTGTGTGTGCGTGTGTGTGTGTGTGTGTGTGTGTGTGTGTGTGTGTGTGTGTGTGTGTGTGTGTGTGTGTGTGTGTGTGTGTGTGTGTCTGTGTGTGTGTGTGTGTGTGTGTGTGTGTGTG
>NW_011341370.1:10524-14133 GCF_000735185.1 Notothenia coriiceps
TCCCTCTTCCTCTCTGAACATCAGCTCTCCCTCTTCCTCTCTGAACATCAGCCCTCCCTCTTCCTCGCTGAACAACAGGGTTCCTTCTTCCTCTCAGAGCTCCTCTACCTACTCGATCAGCCATTTTGTTTACACAAACATCTTACTGAAGTGAGGGAGGTCTTTTATAGGATTCTCACTAATTACAATTACTATAGGAAATTCATTGATGTCAGCTGTGAGCAATTCATTTACATGGAAGTGAAGTACTCAATTCACCCCAATACAAAAAAAAACATTTCTCAATGTGCAAAAAGGAAAAGACCACAATTACTGACTGTAAAAATGTTGTATCAGCTATAGCTAATCCTCCCCATATGAACATCTCAAAGACCTATGCAAGTCATATCAACACTATTATAGCTTTACCGGCACCATTTAAAAAAATATTTTAAGTACAGTCATGCAAATTCTATCATGTAAATGTTTTCAATGTAACATCATTACTGTAAGGTATACAGTACATTCCATGGAGTTACCTTTTTCAATGGGGTGATTGACTGATAACAAGTGTTAATATTTTGCACATCAAGTGTCAATTAGTGTAGCTATGGTCTAAGTTTATGAGGAAGTGTTATCCACTGTGAGAAGATTATTTGTTGTTTTGTAGACATGAGTTACACAACAGATTTTTGATCTTTGTGTAGAGAATTGTAACTTCAGTTAGAGAATTGTGTGATCTGTTTTGCAAAACACTGCTTAGCATCTGCATTTTGTGTGATATCAATGAGAAATGGTATACTGTTGTAGAGAAATGGTTTTCTGTTTCGATGGCTGTGCTGTTGGTTTGATGAAAGGAATTTTGATTCTAAATAGTGGGTTTAGCGATTGAGAAAAACTGTAATGTATAGTTACATTCTCGCCACAGTGGCATGGTGTAGCTTCTCATCTAGGGTTTTGCAAGCAGGACCACAGATAATGCATAAATAAAACATCGCTAAGAGTGTATTTTCAGTGTGGGTGTGCAACAGTGCTGCAGCCTCATCATCTCAGGCATGCTGTAGAAAATTGCCTAAATGCTAATCCACATTTTGTACAGGCTTGTGACAACTCCTCCACGCCAACAGCAATCCTCTTTTTTTTGTTCTCTCGCTCTGCTTTCCTAGGCAGTTACTCCATTTGCCATGGTAACATCATTTTTCTAGACAAAGAGGTACACATAATGAAAGAAAGAAAAATATAAAACTAGTATTAATTCAAACAAAAAACCCACAGGGTGAGTCAAGATGTAAGTAACCATTTAAATTAGGTGTGAGGAATATAAGTGGATTGAATGTTAAGACTCAGGCTCAACCCACTTGCCGGAATAGAAAAACAAACATAATCATTACAGCAATTTATAAAAAAGAGATATGTCTTAGGTGATCTTGACCCATGAGTCAAGGATCATTCAGTTTATATTAAAATTCCATAAATGGAACATTTTTAAATGAACATTAAATCAAATGACTCTTTAATATAAAATGGGCTGCTATTACTGCAAACCTGCGGGGAAATAACAACCTTTGTTGCAGCTCTATGCGGTTTTTAGCCGATGAAGTCTTATTGTTTGGGGTTTCTAGCCCATGTAGACTCTGCAAACAGTTTGGCAATGACATTTAGAGAGGAAGTGAGTATGTTCTGAAAAAGCAAAACAAATATTCAAAAATAGGGAAATAAGAGCTTACGCTATATTTAATTGATGCCGAGGTTTCAATCAGGTTTGTGTGCATCATCTTGGTATCAACTACATTATTTTTATTTTAACTATTGCCCAAAAATATCATAGTTCATAGTTCAAACCTTCAAAGTATTATCAGGGGACCATGCAGTTCTCCTGAGATCTAGGAAGCGTTTGAATGTCTTTGAACGCATTGTTTTTGTTCTGTGGGCCCCAACTCGGCTGTTTAGCTCATATATATATACAGTATATAACCAACTGTACATTCATTTGCCTAGTACCAAACAACAACATTGATTTTAAATCCTGATTAAAACACTGATGATTTGAGCAGATTTGTACCACATAGAAAATAAAGATTTATTGTTAAAATGAACACTAGTACCAAACGACACCTTCAAAAGGAGGGCTAAACGAGGGAGAGTTTAGGGCTCACATTCACCAGGGAATGTAGCAAGAAATATCACACCTTTCATGACGATTAGATTGGTAACTGTTTGCTAACATTTGTGACAAATCAACAAAGGTTTAAATATTCCATGTTTTGTTGATAGTGAATGTGAATGTGTCACGGTCACGGACAAAGGCAACATCTTTTTTGTCATAATTCTGTCTATTTATTAGTATATGTGTTAATGGGACCCTCATTTTAAATGTATTTTTTACTTTGCATTGCAACCCACCTTAAGAGTCACCGGTCTCCCACCCAAGGATACAGTCAATTGTGCTCGGAGAAAAGCACAACCAAACTGTGTGTGCTTGTGATAAAGACAGCTAATTGGTTCTGCTTCTTTCACAGCTTGTTGATCTATTTAATTGGTTGTCCTTGTAAGACAGCGGCAATTGTTTCAATGCTCTGTAGTAATTTTGAGCTGTGCAAACGCCAAAGGCAGTACTTCTGCAAAAACAAAAAGCGTTTTTACTGCTGATCAAGTGAGGCACTTTGACTTGCTGACCACAACACATGTTTTAGCCCCCATACTCACCTATCCAAAGTTTGGTTTAATTTAAAGCTGTCAGAAGATATCTGTTATGTGTTATGTTGTTGGGAAGAGTGTCCATCAAGCCACCCTTAAGTATTTTCTACTTAATATTCCAAGTGTTTTTACTCTATACATACTCAACACACAGTTTGAATAGACTGTTTAGTTAGAACAGCTTGTTTTTCTTTAAATTGCACCATCACTGTAAACAATGTGCAACAAACATTATGAAGCTTCACTTAGAAAGCTACATTAACCTTAGCTAACTACAGTCAAAAATTAGCCTATTACAGTTTAAAGCAATTACGAGTTCCAGAATATCCAATTAAGCCTGACACAGTACTAAACTGCTCAGTATTGAAATTATGAATTATAAATACATGTACATCGTTAAAGCCTTTGTTTTTCCTATTGTTCCTTTTCATAAACTGTTAATTCTGGCAGAGGCTTTAGTGGGGTTGGACTTTTTACCACCATGTTGTATTTTTGCAACAGAGCTTTCTTAGTTTTTTTCTTTGTTTGACCAGCATCTGTATCCTGCCTGATGCCATATGGTGGCCTGTCATTGTACACTTCATAAGGGTTCAAGAGTAGCACTTCAAACACAATTATCTCAAAAAAAAAAATACTGAGCGGCTAACCTGCCCCGGAGCAGGTTAGGTTGCAGGCTAAGAGATCAACTCAGTGAAAGCACTGCCTGCTGACCAATCAGAGCTCAGTGTGCTGAGTTTAAAGCAATCAAGTCATATTACAGGAGAAAGGAAATACAGAAAAACTGCCGTTTTTCTGTATTTCCTTTCTCCTGTAATATGACTTGATTGCTTTAAACTCAGCACACTGAGCTCTGATTGGTCAGCAGGCAGTGCTTTCACTGAGTTGATCTCTTTTACATTGCATTTTTTTTTTTTTTTTTTTTTTTTTTTTTTT
>NW_011341370.1:15022-46628 GCF_000735185.1 Notothenia coriiceps
TATTTCATTATGTGTTAATTTTTATCTGAAGTTGTACCCATGGATGTATAAAGAAGAGTTCTACTGCAAAGTTATTCTCCGTGGGGACTTCCGGCAACAATCTTGATTCTGATTGGCCAGAAGACTTGAAAAAACATCAGCAAAGATATTTTATTGAGAAGATGATCACTACGTGACAGAAGTTTTCAAAACCGTATATGGTCTCCGGTACTTCCAGTCCAACGCCGACTGCATGCACAGTGTTAGAAAATCTGGCCTTCAAAATAAAAGTTTGACTTTTTCCCCAAAAAAAATAAATAATAATTCCAATTTTTAATTTTTAATTTTTTTTTCTTCACTCACACATCCGCGACCCACTTTTGGGTCGCAACCCACCAGTTGAGAACCGCTGAGTTAGACACATTTATTGTTGTTTGTTTGGTTTGGCTCATCTTAACTCTCCTGTCATTTCAGATCCCGCCTTCCTCCAGGCTCTTGCAATCAGCTCACTTCCTCACCTGGTCTCCCCAGCCCTTCCCCTCACCTGTTACTCATTCCCTCATTACTCCACAGTATTTATACCACCTCACTATCACTTGTCCTTTGCCAGATTGTCTTGTCTTTTCCGCCAAGCTCTCTAGTGTTTGTTATTCTCTTGCCTAGATTCTTGTCCTGCCCGGTTTTGACGCCTGCCTGCTTGTATTCGGATCTCGAGTTCCTGCCTGCTCCCTGTTTGGTTTTGGTTGCCTGTCTGACGGATTTCCTGGTTTTGACCCTGCCTGTCCCTGACCTGAATAAACTGAACATTGCTAAAAACTGGTTGTATCTGAGTCGTGCTATCGGGTTCTGATCTGTACCTGTGATCGTGACAATTGTATGCCATCGGTAATTGGTGAGGAGAGTTAAGCTTCAATGAGCCTGGTACACTCATCAGGTGGACTGAGGGACAAAGCAGTAACTCTTTACAAAAAAATGAATACAAATTAAATATATAAATCATAACTCCAGTACAGGCGAACGGACCTCGGCGCAAGCGCCTCGGTCCTGCCGCAGTACTGTCGTACCAATAATGACGTTCAAGAATGGCCTCTCGTGTATGATTGCTTAATTAATGCATTCAACTTTACCTACCACCAACAAAAGCCTTACGGTGAAACACATATGATTATGTAAGCATACAAAAACACATACAATGATAACGTGACACTGCATGGACTACAATAGCATATACTATAAGACCATTTCAAAATGGATTGTTAAGGTGTGTATAAATGAAGTCTTATATGTAATTAATCAAGAGCATGTAAAAGACACTATGATTTATATATAATTGATTGATAACTGGTGATATAATGAATCCTTGAAGGTTATATATTTGTGTGAATATTGTTTCTAAATGTGTCAAAGGATCCTCAGCAAAATGAATCATTATAAAGGTTAATGGTAAAAAAAGTTAGAAAAACAAAGTATTTTATTCAAGATGGAAGGATCTAGGTTTGCTGCAGCACTGGCATTTGAGCCAGATCCTGAGAGAAATGTAAGTCTTAGAGGTGAAAATCATTGTGGACGAAGAATCATATTGTTAAAAGAGCAAGGCAGGGATGCAGGAAATCCTTAGTTTGGCTCAATAAAAGATCCATGCTGGATGGAAACAGAGCGCTGCGCCGTCTGAGTTATGCCCCTAAACAATCGCCATAATTGTTTGGAGGCGGCCCCAATCGATAAAAGGATTATTGGCACTGACAGCACATGAGTACATATCAGTGTGTGATCAGTGTCATAACTGTTCTTGTGTAACAATACATTATATTTATTATCTGCGGACTGCTATCGGGCAAGCGGAGGCCTAAAGCAATTAAAGGCAGAATCAATGCCCTGAGTCAAAACACTGTGACAGCTCTATTATCCCTAGATATAGCAGAGGCCTACTGGAGTCACATTTCTCTGCTGTCTGATACACACACACACACACACACACACACACACACACACACACACACACACACACACACACACACACACACACACACACACACTCTCTCTCACACATACTGACACACATTCTCTCAAACACAGACACACACACACTCTCAAACACAGACACACACACACACACACACACACACGCTTTTCTAATCCATCTTTAACTATCTGCAGTGGAGAAGATACACCGCAGCACTATCACACACATAATACACCGACCTTTCACATTTTCAACCGTTTTCCCTCAATTCTTTTCTAAGAACTATCCCGCGCTACGTCTGTCAGCATCAGACCTGTACTGTTGAAATGCTCCAATGTCAGCTCCACATGAGCACTGACAGCACTTTCATATAATCATACTCTTTAATGTGCACAGGCTCTTCTAGTCCTCTAAGGTACCCTAGGTGAACAAGATTTTGCCTGCATTTTGTTCATTTTGACATTCTTTGCTTCATTGACCACTTTAGAAACTGTACAGTGGGCTTAACATTATTTAGGCTTTTTCCACCTCATAGAGACAGTGTTTTTCATTTACAAATGTAAGTACTTGTTAACTGATTTGTATTGGCAGCATGGAAAAAGCTTTGAAAGAACATTTTGTTCTTTGTAAAGGTAAACAAATTGTAAAAAAAATCCCTAAGAATTGTAATAACGGGCTATTTTTTATAGTGATAATGTTCAGATGAATTCTCCTAAAATATAGCATAAACATAAACAAAGTCTGCATGAACACTTCTTTGATACATGAAATAAACTTAAACACATTTAGACACAGACACCAAGTACTAAGACACGTTTCTCCGCTGTGAATTGATAGTAATCTTGTCATATATAATGAGAACACAGATTTAAAACACATGTGTGTCTGATAAGAAAATTCCAGCTGGCACTGTAAAGTTTGCTTAGCTTGAGGGCCCTTTTCATTGAGTGCCAGGGAGATTCATTTGCATGTCATTTAAAAACAAAACAACTAAAGAATATAAAAAGCCTATAAAAAAACGTAGATCTCAATTTCAAAAGAGAACACACCTGCTAAAGAATAGATGCTTACAATTCCACAAACCTTCACAGATGATATAGTCTTCAAATTGTCATAGTATTCAAAATGGTGCATAGTCATTGTCCTTGGCAAACGTGATGAATCCATAAGTCCACTTCATACCTTCTGCAAGCCCCTTTGTCCTGCATAAAAGCATCTGCCTTATTTATATTTCTCATGTTTTTATTAAGACTTTTCCTTCCATTTGTCAACCTATGAGCAGCCATTCAGACATCTGTCTCTCCCAGGCTGCCTGTTGCTGCTGATTTAACATGATGGGTTTTCTAGATAACCACTGATAAGAGCCGACTGCAGCCAACAGACAATGCCAAACACACTGGCAAAGCTTAAAGTGGAATCTAGCCACAGAGAATCAATGGTGGCTCAATAGTGCCTCATTATGTTGGAGAAATGCTGATGTTTGACATGCAAAATATCTTTGCATTTTTTCTCTGTACTCTACTGAGCTTGTGATTGCTTTTGTCATAACAATTTTATGCCATATTTTTCATGAATAGTTCATGAAAATCCTTTGTTTGCTATGTATTCCTTCATTTAAAAAGGAAACATACATTGATAAAAGATAAACGTAAATTCATGTCTAAAGGGAAAAAAAAGCTTTTTTGAATATGTACAAAGTCAACATGATAAAGTGCATTTCGTATAAAATTACAGACTAACTCATGTTTACCTGATGTCTAAACAGTCCTTCAGAATCATGCCTGCAAACACACAGTACTTAAGTCATTACCCTGAAGTCAATCATCTTCATCACCTCTGTTCTACTTTTGTGAATTGTGCTACGCCATAAAACAATTACCTTAATATTCTGCACCAAGTCCAAAACGAAGGTTCATGTTATTTTTTAATTGAGAGGTTTTTCTTGATACCTACAGCACTTCAAAGCAATTTAAAAATTGCACTATGCAGTTGTTACATCATCAGCAAGGTTTATCCAAATCTGCATTGTGCTGCAACTATATACGTTAAATTAAACTGTGCATTTTGACACAGTGTACGCCTACGGAATATAACAACTATACTGCCTTAGGACCCAGACCTTCAGGAGGTCCACTCTTAGCAGTGTCAGCATGTGGCTATCAGTTTGTGGTCATTCAGTAAATTCCAATTTGCACTAATGCACATTATAATCTGAAATGGTAGGGGCCTTAAAGCATCATATACTCACTTTTTTATGGCCCTATTTTCGTGAAGGGTTTTGAGTTGACATCCAGTTTTCAAGGCTTTATTATTGCATGATATATTGTGCTTACATGGATCCTTTTCAGATACATGTTGGGCTCATTCTAGGATTGGAACTTGGTTGAAATAATTATGGAGTGTAACTGAGTGCAAATGTGTAGAAATAAGTCAGAAAACGTGTTGGTTTGCATGATTTGGTGAAGCTGTATGAATAGAACAATTAATAGAATACATTCATGACATTCTTTTGAAAGGAATAGTTCAGTAAGTCATATTGCATATTTGAAAGAATGGAAGTTGGGCATGAAACTACATTTGAAAGCTACTGACAGAAATGTGAAAAGTTCTCTTTGCCTTGGTTTTAGTTATTGTCCCTAACAGGAGCCTGTCAGGCCACCAGGATCATCATTACTGGCAAATTGTATCCCCCACTGCACAACAAACCATAGCAAATATGTTGACGTTTATTGTTGATGCATATTGTACAAAATGTTCAATTCATAGCCACCATTACATTATTACATTATGCAGATTGTAGCAGTGTATTGCATTTCTAAATTATAACCAGGATAATACGAAGTGTCATGCCAAAAAAAAGAGAACACAAATACATCTTAATGTGGTTAAGAGTGAATGATCTCTTTATTTCTGAAAATGTATTTGTATTCAGTACCACGCCTAGAATTCACAGAGTGAAAGAAACAGCATGCCCAACAGGGGCTGACAGCTCATTTTTTTTCGCCCCGGCACCCCTGGTGGGTTAATCCAGCCCTGCTACTGTTAATTATTTGCGATGACTTCATCTTGTCACATTTATTTCTGCGCTGATTTTTTAAATGTTTTCATCTCCCAGTGAGCTACATACTGTAGTCATGTCTGTGGAAAAACTGAACTCATACTCACTGCTACTTTCTACACATTGGAGTTGCTGCACATTTTGTCTCTGGCTCCACCGTGGCTCCAACTTGTCCAGGCCATTTCAAAAGTATTTATGTAGACTTTTGTCTACATAAATGGGTGTTGAAATATTTTCTCACCCAGAAAGGCATCTATTTACTGTTATCCAGCCATGGCCATTTTATATAATGTATATTGCTTTTTAGTAATTATTTCTACTAAATAGAAAACAATATAGTACATTGTTTCAATCTAGCATTGGGCATGTCATTATCTATGTGAAGATAGGTGGATAAGGGGAGTGGAAGCAATTAGAGAAATGAATCATGCCAATAAAAGTCCTCTGCATTAGATCTGAGCTCCTGAGGGAAAGCATTATGGGCCATGAGTCCTGTAAGCTGAAACAAATCATCCTCTACTCTTCCTCTGGCAATAGCCTGCTATCATTATGATCTGGAGTAAAACTAAAAGCAATTCTGTCTTCTTTATGTATTGTACGGTCGCCCTGCCCTCCAAACTGGGGTTTCGTAACCTAAAGAACACACTGTCACATCAGAAATCATGAGCAATCAAGTCATTTTTTTCATTTGCGCCTCATTCCCATACAATCATTTCATCTAGCATTTAACAAGCTAACACAAATTAAAGAATTTTAACACTTTTTAAAAAACATTTTATGTTATTTCCTCTGTTGCACGGACAGTAATATGACTGTATGGGAACGGAGCTAGACAAGTTATGACATGCAGCCAAGGACATGGCTTGATTATACAGGATATATTTAATATTACTATTTATAAGCATTATATAGATATATGTAATGTATTTCTCAACTGACACCACATGTAAACCATGGCTTAATATCTAATGATTCAAAACATAGTATCAATTTAATTAAAGTGTTTTCTTTAACATAAATAAAATGTACTTCCTTTCTACAAAATAATTCAGCTTTTTAATGTTTTGAAATCCGTCTGCTGTGCAGGTTATAACATATTTAATGACATTATTGAATGACGGTGTGTTCTTGAGGTTATGAAACAACAGCCAAAAAAAGGACATGGTCATAAAAGTAGATTATAATCACAATAAGTAGGGGGAAAGTAAGCCAAATTAGTTCTTAATAAAATAATCAATACAATAATTAAGGGTGACACAGTGTCAACGTGTACCGCTAAGATTAATCATGCTCTTAATGAGTTCTCTGAAATGTTTCAGAGACACTTGAGTATCAAGCTGTCAGATCTGTTGGAAGATGGATAAAGCAAATCTATAAAAAGCTTCGGTACAATATGACATGTTTCAGAGTGGACCTTATTAGGCTTCCAAACAAGCTGCAATTGTATTAGTTATGATGGTTAGTTACGTTATTAAGTGCGATGAAGCCAGAAGTACAAATTGCTTCAACACTTTAGAGAGTTTGATGCATCCTTATTTGGTGGTGTTTTTCCTTGTCCGCTGAAAGGATGTGTGAGGATTGATTACCAAATACAAACAGTTTATTTTTTTGTGAATATATATATTAACTGCAGAAAATGCAGAACAGTACGTGTTTGATTAACAAATACTTGACTACCCATGCACAGCATTTAGAACAAGCTTTCCAGGGTCAACTAAATATGAGTGGACATGGTTTGTGGTAAATGAAATAATTAAAGTTCATCTCAAATAATATGCTTTTTTATCTTAATTATGTCATTAAAATGTTAAAATAAGTCTCAAAATTGCAAATCATTTTTTTGTTGCAATTTTCAGTTATTTTCTAAAACATGACATAAGGTTGCATCGTGTTTGTACATTTTTGGCATGTGTCGGCAAATCAATGTTTTTGTCATTGTTGACGTTTTTATAATTTGACTATTTTCTGAATAAACATTTACATTGACTTTAAGACTATGATATGATAAATATTAAACAGGTTGGAAAAAAGGACAATATTAATAAGCCGGTACCACTTTACAATAAGGCTACCCTTATAAAGGATTCATAAAGGGTTTAAAATTAGGTTATGAATTGGGTTTTAAACACTTTATTAATCATTAAGAACCATTTATAAAGCAGTTCTAACATAGAAGTGAGTGAGTGTGCAGTGAGTCAACACAGGCTCACTATTTAGCAAGATGACTAAGCCTTATATTGGCTACTTAGCGAGAATCAACTCAGTGAACCACAGATACCAAGGATGCTGGCTGATGAAGAAGACAAAGTAAGCTAAGTAGCCATAAGGCTTAGCAGTACAGATAAATGTGGGCTCACTATTTGGCAAGCAACCGGTCACAGGCGCCCTGTTTATCTCATGTCTTATAAAAGCTTATTAATGATTTATAAAGTGTTAATTGTTAATAATTAATAAATGAATTAACTATTCGTAAACCCTTTATAAGGGTAGTCTTATTGTAGAGTGGTACCAATAAGCCTATAATTAAGAAATTGAAGGACGACCACAACGTGAACGCCATCATTTTGCCTCAAAATATTTATAAAAGCAAAGTTAAAAATGTGCAAAACATGATCAATAAGGATTGTGCTATGACAAAAGGTCATTACTGTGTGGGATAGCACAGCGCAGATTAACAGAGCAAGCAAAGGGGAGCAATTTGGCAATGATTCCAACGATGGAAACGCAGAACAACAGAGCAGACATCAAAGGCATCGTCTGTAGGCATTTGGAGAAGCCTCAGATTACATTTGAAAAGTACTTCTCTTAGTCTGACAACCGCTGTTGTGACACCAAATGGATTCAGTTTCCTTTTGGTGACAGTATAACAGAGGGGTCAAGAAGAACAGTGACAGCAGAGGATCAGTTGATTGAATTATCTGCAGTGACTGTTAGAAAAAAGGCAGATATGAGATCCAGCCCCCTCTTGTCTGGCAGTAGATGGGCTACACGCCGGATACTTGGACTGACATCAAAAGCAATAAAGTGACTTTGCTGTTTACGACCACGCATCTGTGACAGTGGATTCTCCACCATTCTGAACAGCGAACAAATATAATGCCACGCTTTGGCAAGAAAATAATAAGTCTGTGCGAAACAGAAGGGAAAGAAAAGTGTGTGCAGCTCAGGATGTCCAACAGTAGAGAAAAAGCAATAAAACATTTTCCTCCCATTTGTGAATACATAGAGGTAAATTGATGCTATTCCAGCCAAGGTTGACGTTGAAAACATGATAAACCACAGCCAATGTGACTTTTTGAATTAATACAAGCATCACATCAGGGATCAGGCTATTCTCAACATAATCCTTACTGCCATATCAGCAATAACATATATAAATTAGAGCCTGTGCATTCAGATCAACATACTCAGTGTATATAAGCTGATTTTCATGGTGTAAAAGCCACAGCCAACCTTTTCACCTCCATCATTACGCCTGTGTCATAATCTTCCTCTACTATCAAACAGCAAGGATAAACCATCTCCCTAATCCATGTTTAATTTCCTGTCCCACTGTGATGTGTTTAAGCTCTTTTTCTGCTGCCACCGGTCATTATCTCCTGCTGATTAAAGCACCAAAAGGATGGATTATGGAAAAGGCTGTTTGTTAATGTATTGGCTGCAGTGACTGTATAGATATGTAACAGCAACCGTGATTGATGTGCATTCTATAGATTTTTCTATGAATCTCAGAAGTATGGTAACCATTTTCCTCAAAGCCAAACAACAATCGCAACACTGGAACACCCAATACTTTGTTTTCCACAGTTCTTCAGTTGTTTCACTTCACTAGGGGAATATAACTTACATTGATTTGTTTGAATTTCAAATCATTTTTATTACTTCAAGCACTACATACTTCCATTGATCATGTGCTGTTCCCTTCCAGCTCCACTAGGCCCCTCTGCTCATCAGATCAAGGGCTCCTTGTTTTCTGTGCCCACAGGTGACTAAGTATTTTCTGTCCTGACTGCTAGACTGGTCCCTCTCATATTTGCAAACAATGTTAAGTGTTTAACACTTAACATTGTTTGCAAATATGAGAGGGACCAGTCTAGCAGTCAGGACAGAAAATACTTAGTCACCTGTGGGCACAGAAAACAAGGAGCCCTTGANCAAAATCGAAGGATCCAATATGTTTTTAAACGAAGCAGAATTAGAACTACGGTAGTCTTCCAGTTCAAGTATCTTGGAGTCATATTGGATTCGAACTTGACTTTTAAGGAACATATTAAGAAAGTATCCAATACCGTTAAATTCAACTTGCAACATTTTAAACAAATCAGACCTTTCTTTACTGTCAATGCTGCAACGTCATACCTCCACTGTATGTTTCTATCCCACATTGAATACTGTTTGACAAACTGGTCGTTTGCTTGTGCCACCAACCTGAAACCCATAGAACAGCTGTACAAGAGAGCTATCAAGGTGTTTGACAGAAAGCCAAATTCATACCACCACTGTACCATCCTTGATAAACACAATTTCTTGAGATTTGACCATTTTAATTCTTTTAAAAGTATGTTTTTATTTATAAATGTTTACATGGACTGGCCCCCCCTCCCTAAGGGGAATTCATCCACAAAAAAAACACTGGACGCTGCACCAGGTCAGAAACCAGAAGAGACTGAAGTCCATCGTAGACGGACCACTTTTGGTCAAAATGTCCTCTCCGTTAAAGGCAGCTCATTCTGGAATAGCCTCCCAACTCAGATACGGGATTGTCCCACTTTGAACAGTTTTAAAGGTCAACTCAAAGAATGGTTGAGAAACAAACAAACGTGCAATCACCACTAAATGCACTTTAATACAGGGGTATCTGCTCTTGCACTTGATGTAGCTCTTTTATCTTCTCCTGCACTTTATATGCCGTAGCTGCTACATTGTACTGCCATGTAGTTAATGCTTGTATGCTGCTCATGCACTTTCTGCACATCATGTACTTATTTTTGCTATGTATATAAATGTCATGTTCTTAAATGTTGTATGTGAGGGACAATTGGTGGAAATTAGCTCAAAGCTCAAATCTGGCATGTTTACGTTTTAAAGCATTATTTGTTTAAAATGTTCATCAATGTGCACTGTCCCTCTTCAAATAAACGCTAAAAAAAATATGCTGCTGCTTACTTGGATGATGTCATCATCCACAGTGAGACCTGGGAGCTGCATATGCAGCAGGTGGGGGCAGTGCTCAAGTCCCTGAGGCAGGCGGGGCTCACGGCCAACCCAAAGAAGTGTGTGGTTGGACGGAGGGAGGTACGGTATCCGGGGTATCACTTGGGTGGGCAAGTGCGGCCACAAATAGAAAGGCCATTTCCGCCTGTCCGGCGCCCAAGACGAAAAAAAGAGGTCAGGAGGTTCATGGGGCTGGCCGGCTACTCCAGGCGGTTCATCCCGTCCTTTTCGGAGCTGACCAGTCCCCTGACCGACCTGACCCGAAAGGGTGCTTCAGATCCGGTCCAGTGGACGGAGCGGTGTCAGCTGGCGTTTGAGAGGGTTAAGAAAGCCCTCTGTGGAAAGCCGCTCCTATATACTCCTAACTTTGCTCTCCCTTTTGTCTTGCAGACCGACGCCTCGAACAGTGGGGTAGGGGCCGTTTTGTCCCAGCAGGTAGAGGGGGTCGACCGCCCCGTACTGTACATCAGCCGGAAGCTGGCGCAGCATGAGGTGAACTACAGTACGGTGGAAAAGGAGTGCCTCGCCATACGGTGGGCGGTCGGCGCCCTGCCTTTACGACCTCCTGGGGTGCCCTTTCACCATCTGGTCGGACCATGCCCCGCTCCACCGCATGAAGGATGCCAACGCCCGGATCACTCAACAACATTTCCTGATTATGGTCAAATATAGTTCAAAATTAGTTCTCCCAGTTAATTACAAGATCTCATTTATCTAAATAAGCAATCTTAATCCAGAAAATCTTACCAAGCAAATGTTCACTTGTTCTATTGACAGATTGCTGTACTTATTTCAAGTGAAAACATCTTGTTTTCATTATTGTTTAACTTGTTTTTGCAGCAGTTGTTTTTTTATTTAAAAAAACAATTGAGGGTCAAAATCATCAAATCAATCAGAAAAGACCAGCAGGGAAGGGTTCATGCAGGCAGGGTCAGGCAAACAGAGAAATAACGCTGGAAAACTGGAGCAGATACAAACTACACAATCAGGCGCGAAGTGACTGTGTTGTGGGCTGGTGTATGAGCTGCAGGGCTTGTTGGGGAATGAGGAGTAGGTAAGTGTGTGGGTGGGGAATGTCAGGTGATTGGAACGGCGGAAAGGGGTTACTGCAGGACAGGAGGGGGTGGTAGGATCTGGATTGACATGGATATTCCATATATGGCAGAGAAACAGAGTAAACAGACTGCAAAAACTAGAAATTGGATGGAGTTGTGACAGCTGTTAAGTTTGATTGCCATCGTGCCACCTCATGAGAAGAAGGGAAGCCAAAGTTATGGAGTGAGTAGAGCAACAGAAATTATAAAGTTCTCTGTTGCCTACAAGTCTTTCAAAGTGAACACTCACGCACAAAAACTGGTTTTAAGCACTTTTTTAAAAATTACGTAATTAAAGATTATGATTTAAAGGTGTTCTATGAACTTTAAGCATACTGTTGGTTGTAATGGTGGGTGCCAATCATAACAAAATGTTGCCTAATTGGATAAATTAACATGTCTTTATTCTTTGATTTTTACTATAAGATACAAAGTCTCAAGAATGAGACCGATAATATTGTCTATTTGGTTCCTATTCAACAAATCCCAAAGTGAAAACCCAATCCAACAATGAATGTCCGGAACACAAAGTACTGTAATAAAGCCTGATATATGTTTTTTACTTCTGTGTCACGTAGTAAAAGCTATTTAAATATGAAAAGCTCAGGAGACATGTTCCTCCATTACCATTAAATAATATATTTGACTCATTCCTAATTACACTGTCCTGCTGCCACAAATACTAAACTCTAGTTTAGCACCACATGTGTATTAATCAACCACAGCAAATGCACAATTTCTAGGTATTTTATTACACATTTTATGTTGAGCTTTATGAGAGATTAATATCTACAGCATTGTTAAAGGTCTGCTTTTTTTTTTTAATTGACAGGCACCAGCCCTGGTGGCAGTTCTTCCCACCAACAGTTCTTCCCTCTAAAGACCTTGGATGACCTGTGGAACTATAGGCTTGGTTTCTCTACAGTCTAAGGTTGCATATATCATGACTTAACTCAACCACAAGTCAAATCAATTGTGCCTCAGTTCCTCAGTTCCAGTAGTGCTGTTTTGGAGTAGACCCTGATCTCTTGACCTGCCAGTAAAACAGTAAAGGAAACAAGGGTTTCTATACAAGGACACATCAAGTAAAGGATTCCATTTGAACTTAATTGTCTTGTATCCTGTACTACACACCCAGAGTCAGCTCAACTACTTCTTTCATGGATGACTTGCATCAAAGGTTTAAGACACTACAGGGTCGTCTCATAGACCCCTCACACAACTCAAACACCAACGCTGCATCATCCTGACATCAGGCTGCTTCAGTAGGGATGTGACATCGCACTCTGTGGTTGATGATGATAAGAAGAACTGAGAGCCATCAGCTTTATAAAAAAGTAAAAGAGATTAGAGCAGTGAAGCAAAAAATTTGCAGTTCAGGTAAATTCAGATGAACTACGTTTGCACTTTTTAAACTTTAATTATATGTTAATACCCTCTCTGTGTACACATTAGTGTTGTAGCTGTTGCTCACTGTGCAGTACTACACTTAGCTTGTGGGTGCTTCTGGGTGTTTATATGCTAGTTGTTTCACAAACAGATTGTATAACCATGAAACCTTGGAAAGCAAGATAATGAGAGATGAGACAGTTTGGTAAAAGGCATTATTATTGTGGCAGTCACATTAATGAACATTGCTGAATGCACAGGCAATTAATTACTGTTTGCATCATCACCCAGGAAAAAGTGTTTAATTATTTTTTAGATGCACTCTGTTGCACTCAGCGAGCCTTGTAGAGTGTGCTCAGGCTGACAAAATGGATGCTGGCAGGGAACCAGCTAAACTGTGGTTTCACTGCCTAATGGCTATTGTACTGGCAGGGCAGATGGTATTTCTTGACAGTGGAGATGCACTGAGGTCTGCCGCAGCAGAGGTGACACTGCTTGGTTTTAAAGGTTTTTCTTTTTCTTTTCTTTTTTAAATGATCAATGTCTGCAGCAGCTGAACAGGGCAGCTCAAAGCACCAAAACATATAACACTGCAGATACTGTATTGATGTTCTTTCTCTTTAACAGAGTTAACGCTGCTCTGGAAGAAATTCCTCCAAACAACACAGTAGCCTTCTTTGCGTCTTTATTTATTCAGTTCATTTGCTATATTGTCTCTAAATGTTATATTGCACCATAAAGGTGTCAACATACTGACAGTAAATACTTAATCATTTATTCCTAATTCCCCCTAACTAAATTAGAAATGATAGGAAAATATACAACTTTTGCTTGGGATACCTACAAACATTGACTGTTGGTAAAAAGAAGGAAGCAAGAGAGTGTGTCAAAGTCATGTGATTTGTTGACCCATCCATCCACCTTGAAAGGTTTCCTTGGATGTAAAGAATGGGACCTCAACTGCAACAGCAGTCTATTTACATAAAAAAAACTCTTAATCCCATCACCTATCTTTGTTTGAGGCTAGACTCAAGGCTGCATTTGCTGCCACTACCGAATCTCCTCTCCAGGAAGAGAGTCAAGAGAGGCATGACTGAAGCTAAACTAACCTGCTAAATTCAACTGGGTTTGAATCCAAACTGATGAATCCAAAACCTCATGCTGCATGTTGTCTCTCCTCTTTGTCTCTGTTCAGCGGTACAATCTAATAAAAGCAAAAATAAGCCCTAAAGATTATCAGAAGAAAAGAAGATTGTTTTGTTCTGTTGCATCAATTGTAATCTTTTTTTGTAACTGTGCCTCCTTTTGCTGTCTATCTACGCAAACAAAATAAACAAGAAATAGATTCGATTTAGATCATCTTGTGTTTGACCATAGTGAGTCTGACAATGTTATAGGAGTGCAATGCTAAATGTTCCTCTCCTGGCTAGGTTACAAATGGGGTTAAGTTGGCACCAGCCCTCAGGGCACTTAAACGTTCCAGGTTTGCTGTGTTGCCATGTCAGCATTATGACCCTATTTACCTGCATCATCTCTTTTTCAGATACCTGTATAATTATGTCTTTTACAATCCTGGATTATAGGCCCTTATTGTGAACCTGCAAAAGGAAAAATCTAGGTTTAAGGCCTGCAGTATTGCTGTTAAAATGTGCCTATATGGTGTATATTCCAAGTGCATTTGACAACAAAAAAAGACATATCACTTATCCATACATGACAGTGATTAAATCATAGATGAGCAACCACCCCTGAAAAAAGATAAACACTACCTCCTTTTAATTCATAAAACATTGTCATGTTTTCAGAACAGATGTGCTTTTTCAAATAATCTATGCAGCTTTTCTACCCCCTGCCAATGCAAGTGTTGGGAAAGCAATTCAATATTTGCATTGCTCGTGACACAAAAGAGTCATAATTCACACCAGCTGCTCAAGTTCCTTGTCAGTTTATCATCAATAAATGTCAAATTTAGGCATTTGAATAAACAACAGATTTAAAGACAGTTGTTTTTCTTCTATCGTTAGAAAAACAAAAAGTCTTAAGAGAAACAGAAGGATTGAAGCAGGGAAGCAGACATCAGGGACACTTACCAAACCATGTCTTTGAGCCGTTATCTGACACACAGTGACTCCACGCTGTTTGTTTGCCTATAACCCAACACTGAGTCAAGGCTTTAATCAAACAAGTATGACATGCTGGATCAGAGCACTGGGATAGAAAATCAGATTAACATGTGAATCTCTAGGAGAGGCTCCTTGGGTTTCACAGCAGGGCTTCTACATCATTCAAGAGTGTTTTGGATATTTTTTTTTTCATTTAATATTTTTCTTTCAGCGTGATGGTTGATCATTTTCCTTGAGGAGATTGAAGGATATTTTTGGGTTTGTTATTAATTTAAAAAACAATCAAGGGTCATTCGGAATGAACAGAACTAGGCCAAGGCTGTCTTCATTTCAGAAAAACAAACGGACAAGCTAACAAAGTGACATCCAAAAACAACCTTGGCACAAGTAATTACTTAATAAAATATCAACCAAGGGTTCCATTGATTTCTAACAAAAAAACACATTTAAAATGTACAACCTTTTTCTGTGGCAAAAATGTATCAGACAAAACTTGAGATACAGTATGTGTAGCACCATGCCATTAAACCTCCAAACTCCATTACAACAAAGCTAAATCACGTTTCAGAAGAGCTATTTGTTTTCTCTCATTTTTTACAACAATTACAAACTATTGGGTAAAGATGTTTCTATTTACTAGATTTGTTCTTTTCGAAAGACAGAGTCAATAATAGAAATACTAAATGTCTTAAACATTAGAAATGTTTTTGGGAAATGTTTTACCTTTTTTTTTATTCAGTGTCATGTTTATGTAAAATAAATAATATATTTCCTACCCAATCATATACTTTCTAATGTGTTGAAATATAGTTTGGACGGAATAGAACAAATTGAGTTGGTAAAGCACAAAATGCAATCTGACTCTTAATGAATATTTTATGACAATCCAAGCCTTATAGTTATTTTTGTGTTGAGTTTGAAAACCACTATAAATTAATGTTCTTCATTAACAATAAAAGCAGCAATATTTTAAACCAGAAATAAGCATTCTTATTATTCTCTATTTTTGTTAATGCATGGAGAATAGAGCAATGTGACTAATAACTGTAGATTCAAACCGGTCTGTGGGTTATGTGTCTAACAATATATCTGTTAAATTAAGAATTTATAAAACAAGTTCAGCTGCTTTTGGTTTTGGAATTTTTTAGAACTAGTAAGTACCTTGTTCTGCATGGCATCACGTTTTATACATATCCTTTATTTAACCAGGTAAAAGACTCATTGAGATTAACATTTATTTTCCAAGAGTGACCTGAACAAGAAGGGCAGCATGTACAAAGTTACAACAGATAAAACACAGACAAGACAGGCAGACAAATACAGCTGTAAAACACAAATAAAATGACACATTAGCCAGTCAATATGCGAAGTAAAACAAACCATTTAACATTTAACATTTAAAACGTTTTTAGGATATACGAGCACTCACATCGACCAATGGTGTCGTGTTCTCTGTCCTTTAAGATGGACCTGAATTCCCCCATAGTGATTAAATCTGAGAGTTTCAGCTCTTTTCAGTTTTCATTTTCAATACAAATGCACAGCACATTTTCAGATAGACATTGTGGATTTTTTTTCAACAAATTCATTGTCCATTTGATTAAAGCCGCCCACATGTTGCAGAATCACCTGATTCCAAGGTGACTCGTAAAAGTCCTCATTAAATTGTGACATGCCGGGCCTCTGAGCACCAGCCGCTGACTATCAGATGTCAACATCTGACTTCTATGCTGAGATGACTTTGAAATGACAAGAGTCAGAACAACACCGGCTTCACTTACACACACAACTTGACTAAAGATTTTAATTGACAGGTTGTAATGTATTATGGTAGTTTAAAATGTATTTTATGGATTAACTGCAGAGTTTATGAGGATTCAAACGGTGCAAAACCCTTAAAACTAATCTAATGTACATAATGAATACCTTCACATTTATAATTGTTTTAATTAAGATGTTTTTCACAAGTTGCTGCTGTATAATTTGGCTCAATTCCTTAAAGACACATTTTTATTATATATATTTTTGAAATATAAATTATATAAAAATGTGAATTTCTCCCCTTTACGTGCATTGAAATGATTAAAGAAAGGGATGTGAAAGAAATGATGGACATGAGGAACAATTAGAGTAAACTCTTTTATGCAGGCATGTGAGTATTACATTAATATACATCGAACAACTGTAAACCTATCCTCTAATATGCTGACGATTCCATCTTAAAGCCCCCGGTTAAAGTCTAGCAAGGAGCCTTTCTTGCGTGTCTCATCACTCTACTATCATGTCCTTTCTCTTCTCTAATGTCCCTTGTTCAAATACATGCTGTAAATGTCCTCCCTAAACCCTCTTTGAAGTAATTACTGTTGAAGGCTTTTGGTTTATTAACCATGAGAACTTGTTTGCTGATAATAAAACATACAAAAAATGACTGAGCTTTTCAAAGTGGAGAAATGTACAGTGTTGCAAAAACCCTAGGTGCGAAATGTTAATAAGAATACTTGCAATATATACAGTCTGTAACACTTTTGCACAGTTTAACATTGTTTGCACTTTGAAAAAATAGCTTGGTAGCATTTTAGTGCATTCCTGAAACACTGAAAAATTCAAAGGCTTCATTGTCATATGAACGTATAAGTATTGGCAATGAAAATCTTAAGTCCCAGGCTCTTATAACAGTGCAGCATACAATATACTCAAAACAAAGAAGAAAATAATACATATAATAGTGCAAGAAAATAGTGCCAACGACAAAATGGTTGAAGTAAAAACACAGAAGCTAGTCAACTATGTACAAAATGTGAAATGAAATACTGTAGGGAGGGTTGGGTAAGATGAGCCAGTGGGTAAGTTGTGCCTCCCCCTTTATCTAGGCAACTGTGCACATGAGATGTCATGTGACCGATTCAGGAAGCCCCCATCATTTCTATTTGGCTGTGATGGAGAGAAGCACATGGTAAAGTGATAAATGTGTTATTTTCACAATAAACCAAGTACAACATGTCAGGTATAATTACTGTTATGTCAAAGCAAATGTATCCTGGTCTATAAAGATATATGTTGGTTATTTAGCAAGGTGTGACTCAAATACCTAAAGATTAGCATGAATGACTAAGCTAGACGTTTTTTACCCAAAAAAGTGTCTGTGGGGCAAAGTGAACCAGATGCTTTGGGGTACATTTAGCCAGTTGTTCACCTTAACCCCCATGAGGCACTGAAGTTGGGTTAAGTCTCTGAAGTATCAAATGGTATTTGTTTACATTACATTACATGTTTCTTGTTAGACGCTTTTATCCAAAGCAACTTACATACTCAATCCTGTGGCCAACCCCCACAGGAGCACTTTGGGGTGAAGTGTCTCAGGGACACAACGACATGCTGACTGCAGAGGGGTTTGAACCTGTGCTCCCCTGATCCCAACACCAAGGTTCTATCCACTTCGTCACACGCCTATTTCAATGTAGTTTTAAACAACTGATTAGTTTGTTATGTTTTAAACATTATAGGGAAGCTATCATGCCAAGAAAGTAAAAGAGAAAGACAGAGAAGCCACCGAAGGCAAGGGTGGAAAATCGATCAGAGCAGTGGCAAAAGACAGAAATATGGACAGGTCAACCCTGTGTAGATACATAACAAGGAAGGAGGAAAGGAAGGGAAAACAGTAGAGTGGAGCAGCAGAGGCAAAGAGGGTCTCACACAGGAGAGAGAAGGAACTTGCATACCATACAAACAAACTGGCTGACCAGTTCCATGGCCTCACTCCAAAGAAATGCTTTGAACTGGTCTTTGTATTAGCCGACGGAAACAACCAAACAACTCCGGATTCAACTTGAAAAAGTCAATTGGTCAATTTACCCCCAGGTGGCTCAATTTACCCCTTGACTCAGAACAACTTACCCCTTAGATTGGGCAAGTTAAGCCACAAGACAATATCTTTTTCAAGAAGTCATATTTTCATGGCCCGTACATGCATTATTATCATTTTGATTGGCCGAAGACATCCTGAAATTACGGTTGTTGTTGTTGTTGTTATTGTTGTTGTTGTTGTTGTTGTCATTTGACTTATATCAAATGTTTCCTTGCTTTGAAGTAAACCTTTGCTCATCTTACCCCACTCTCCCCTATAGTGGAATAAAAAAAGCTGTTGCTGGGGTGAAGGGGTCTTTGCTGTTTAGTACATTATTGCATGCTTACATTTAAAATAGTCGACCACCAACATCAGGGTGAACGCTGTGTTTCATTTAGACTAATAGGATTAGAAAGCTTTATTAATCCCCAAAGGGGAAACTCATTATATTCACAGCAAACAACAAACACATGAGACCACAATTAAATACCACCGAAAATAGCCATTTGAGACATGATTAACAGCTGTAAAATGCTAAAGACCACAACTAAAAGTCAATTAAAAGATCTGAGTGCTACTGGAACAAAAGACCTTCTGATTGTCCAGTAGGACACCAAGGCGTCCTCAGTCACTCAACCACTGAGCCTTTGAGATCATAAAAACAATGTATGGCCCTCAAATCCCTTTTTTGTGTTTTTGTATGCGGCTCTTGATATATTTAATACAGTTAGTATCTGTGTAACTCTCCCTTTTTTTGAGTATTCCATTGATCCTATGTTATCATCTGCAGTGATGCTGATACCCCTAACCGAGCCCAGCATAAAAAAAGGACTCTGATAATAAAACACAAAAAAAAGCCATTGTGTCCTTTACCAGGAGCAAGTTTAATATTCAAAGTACAGTTGTGGATCTTCTGTGAACCACATGGCAGCAGGGACCAGTGATTATGCTAATCACCTAAATACCTCTGCCCACAGACACTTTTGTTGATTGAAGAGAAAAGGGCCGGTCCCAAAAGGATGATCCTGGATTGGTCTCTGAATCAATTAAGAGCATACATTTGGAGTGGCACATGTTGGGCCCATTGCAACAAAGGGCAAAGCGTTCTCATTCTGCCCAGGAGACTAATAATATCCCGGCTGGATCTCCTCTATCTTAATGACTCAGGACATGTTATATTGCCCTGCACATGCCAGGTCGCTGCTCCACCCCCTCCCTGTTTGCTACTATCTAATGCTACAATATTGTTTTATAGCCTCAGAGACGGGTGGTAAGAGTGTGTCCTGAATGCATAATCACTCAAGAGTAGGACACACCCACACTACATATGCACACTTTTTATGATAAGAATGTTATCTTTTTTAGATGGGACGTTTTTTTTCCATTATGCGTTTGTGTGTGGCGCGCTAATTAGTACAATTGGATGACGTTTAAATCACCATGTTATTTAAGAAGTGAAGCACAATAAGCAAATATTTCCGCGCTCGTAATTGAATCAGTGCAAAATAAAGCTCCTGCATGCGCATTTGTGTTTGACGCTAAAATGCACTTTGTAATTTTTAAATAAAGCGGTCAAGGTGACAGTAAGGGGGTCGGATGAGCACCAGATTCGCAGAGGTGTGGAGTGTGTAGATGCCACAGTGATCCACTAGACTGACGTCTCTCCGGTAGCGCAGACGAAGCCCGCAGCCCGGTTATTGTACAGACTTCAGTACAACCAAGCAGTCGACAGTCTCTCCTGCAGAGGCACAGAGAAAGGAAAAAAGAACTTCATCAACGACGAGCTGTAGTTTTGCAGCATGTTCCACCTTCGGCAATCTCCGTTTAAACACATTAGTCCAGCAACTGTTTGATTTTGCTGGGAATTTCTTTTGGAAGCGTTCGCCTTTTATCCCCTTTCGACTGATGTAAAAAAAGCAACCTTTCTATCTTGGAATGATGTGGACCTCTCATGATACTGTTGGATTTGTTTTCTTAGTCGGAATTTGCGTGCAATTTGGATTCTCCTTGGAAGGTAAGAACTGCATATTTTCGTAACGAACATTCCATCTCAGTGTCATCGTGTCGAGCTTGCTGCCCTGCATGGTAGGCTCCGTACAAAGTGCTAAAAGTGCGCAGTATTTCCGGAAAAGCAAATGGGGTTGTTTAGGGGAACATGTTTCACGTGAGATGGACTGGAACAAGCTCATAAAAGGGAAAAGCAAGCTCACAATGAAAGGTGTTGAACGTTTCGTGTTTTACCCGTCGATGACGAACAATGCAACTGTTGATTGTTTGAAATCAAGTCGTTCTATATAGTGTCACAAGGAGTGGGTGGCTGTTTTATCTCCCATTTTCACAGCATGAAATCCATTCGATGCTTAAGAAATATACTTATTCTAATTGCATAAAAAGTGAGCGGTCTTCCGGTGATTTCAGCACCACGGACAGCCGCTGAGATGAACACTTTCAAACTGCTTCTGTGCTTTTTTCACCACTCACAGCCATATTTCAAAATATCTGATAATAAGTGCCCACAAATCGAGATATATATTGCCTGGCTGTAGCTCCTTGTGCAGAATTAGAACGATGGTTTGGTATGGAAGTTTGCATGCACGGATATCCTCACAAATCTTTCTATCGTCGCCACCTCTCCTAGCGTAATCCCTTTCGGCTGCTTCAAGCATATTCTTTATTACTGCTTGTATATTTCCCTGTATACTTTATTCTGTTTGCCCTATAGTTCAATGTGTTTCGTTTTTAATCGTGGTCACAGATAGCACGAAGACTGCCACAGAATGAAAACAACTCCCATACAAATCCCAACCTGCTCGTAATGAAGTAACTGGTTAGATTAGCTTTGGTGCGACAATGCCTTGGATACATTTCCCATGAAGATGCTCCGTGAGTGTTTGGGGGAGGAGGCGGGGGGGGTCTCCTTCAATTAAAACAAGCACACGTCTTTATCAAGCGCTTGGTTTCAGTAACACAGCTGCTGTCACCGGCCACATTCATGCCTGCGTTCACAAGCAGACCATTTAAGTGATTAATTCATTTGAATTTATCTGCGGTATAAATCAAACAACTGCCCCCCCCCTCCCCTTTCCCCTTTTGTGTTTTATATGCAGGTCACTTCACGGATATGCCCTCTAACATGACGGCTAAAGAGGGACAAAACATAGAAATGGCGTGTGCTTTCCAGAGCACGACCGCGTCGGTGTATTTGGAGATCCAGTGGTGGTTCGTGAGAGCGCCGGAACCCACTGACAGCGAGGAGGAGGTCGATGCTGAAGAGGTACAAGACACCTATTTTTTTCTTTCTTTTCCCCCTTTCCTATTCCAGTTAAGTTTAAAGCACACAAACTCATAAAGGGAATAAAGGCACAACAAGTATCCGCGCAATTACGCACCTTGTCACATCAGCGTCGTGCGTGTGTGAAGGCTATGTCATGTTTGATATTTTTTGTATTGACCTGTTTTATCACAAGGTACAATGTGTTATGACCTTCAAATATTTTAACATGAAGAAAATGTCATGCGCAGTTATAGTTTATGTTTACCTTGATCGTTAAAATCCCTTCATACGTTTTGGAATCACTGTTAAATTGTCCTTAATTCAGAGGAAGGTCCATTATTATAACAAATGATCAGATATTTAAACATCCGTCTAAAATCTGTATGTGGTACTTCATTGTATATTCCACATATAATGTGGTATGTTTAGCTTCCTGGCTTCAACGAGTTCAACTAATCCCTTCACACATTAAGCACAGAGCAGTCCCATCAGGAAAAATAAGAACATTAATCAAGGGCTATTGTGGAAAAAAAGGGCTCGTTCTGGATATTAATGACATGATAAATGAAGTAAATGAGCCTGACTAGTCATGAATGGATCAAAAAGTGGCTGAATCAAAACAGCCAAAGAATATTCTTGTATATTGCCTCATTAAACAACACATTGGAAGCGCTTTGGCATTTTTGTTATGTATTGCTGTTGCATTACTGCTTGCTATGACAGCTTCCTTCGCCTCAAATAATGATTGCCTGCTTAGTGGATGAGATCGCTGAATGTGTTTACTACATTCAAATGGATGGAAATTATGTTCTTACGTATTGTGTGGCAGGTAGCTGCATGTCAGGATTTGGAAGAGTTGCTGTATTGTCCTGACAGACATCAAACGGGGCTCTTTCTATTTTTGTGACAAATAGGGAGAGAGATGTGTGTGTGTGTGTGTGTGTGTGTGTGTGTGTGTGTGTGTGTGTGTGTGTGTGTGTGTGTGTGGCAGTGGGGTGGTTCGATATCCATGTGGCTTTAATTATGGTGTCATTGTTGCTGGGCTTTCATAGTAACATGGGCCAGGCTTTGATGTGGGTTTGATCCCACGTGACTCTTGGATGTTGGGCTGAAGTGGGCTATTGATGCAGACATCTCATTGTTACCCACATTTCTTATCATCGAAGGCTGTTTGAAATGAAAGCCGCTGTGTGTGTGTTGTCCTGCAGTGTTGCAGTTAGAATGGGAACAGAGTCAAGGCTGTGTCAGAGATGCTGCCTGGGAAGCAGCTGGTCTCCTGGAAACTTAGAGGAAGTGAGCTCAATGACTTAGAATGCAAATATGTATGCAGATATAAGCTGCCAGCATGAAAAGTAAGAGATGTTTGAGCTTTGAAACGACGACATGAAAGGAACAACGTGGAGAAAGCAGTTTACATTGAAATAGTGCAGCAAAGGGAAAGAGTTGCTGGGTGGGTGGATATTTTATCTTAAACTCTCAGTGACCCAGGATCAGTTTCTCAACATTACAAATGAATATACTGAGAATTCTTCACATTCAACCTTCACTTTTTCTCCTTTTTTATACATTCAAGCCTTTTAGTTATAGCCGGAAAAAAACCTTACAAAATCTACATCCTGGCCTAGAGCTTTGATCCACAACTTAAACAGAAAAATGTATTACACAATGATAAGTCAGTTATACATTACAAAGCTATATTTCATTATCACATTTCACACATTCGATTGTCTTTGGGGGGAAGAAATCATGGGATTTAGACAAATAGAAAAATATAATGTACACATACAAATGTTATATATATATATAGCCATAAAGGAACTCTAAAACAATCTTTTCAGTTATTTTAACGACATTAACATTATTAATACTATTAACCATTCAGGTCTTTTGAAGTGTACTAGTAGTAGAAAGGTCTGTAAATCTAAAAATAAAAAGAACAAAGGAGTGATTTTCAAACTACGTCATTTCTAACCTTTTCCAGCCTACTTTATTCTGTCAACGGCTATTCATACGGTGATAAGGATTCCATTCCAAACCATTCGAATTATTTTCTAGCTGCAACCTTGAAAAGTTATAGTCTGCTAATCTTGGCGAACATCCAAGCTACATCTATATTTCTACATGCTGAAGACAATAGCATTGTCAATTTGTGATTGTTTTCACAAAACCTAATTTGTATTGGCAGAAAATGATTTTCCTGTTGGAACGTCTGTGCTTATTTCTGCACTGGGCATGGATTAGGGAAGGAAAGAAATTAACAAACAAACATGTCAATAAAGAAAGCTGCTGTTTGGCTCTGACTTCCACAACAACTGTTATGTGATTCCCCTCTCAGATTAGAAATGACACGATGCCAGTTCATAACTATGCGCAAACACAGAGACAAACAAAATATTCACACCTCCATGACAAAGAAGATTCATGTTGCTGATAGCATTTGCAACACTCGTGATGTTATTGATTCAAGTCATGTAGTGTAGATACACAGAGAGAAAGAGAGTGATGTCGAGCACGAATGTGAGTTAAACATTTGCCGTTACGGAACATGAGCAGATTGCTGTGGAGGCAACGGGTCATCACTTGGCATTTTGGCAGCAGATGTTTTAAGTACAAAGTGATTCAGCGCTGGGCGTGATAACACATGATTGTGTGGTGTTATTTGATACTATTCTATGTGTTTTTTGGTGCTATGGACCAAATATAAAAGAAGCTCTCAAAGGACGCAAAATAATACCTTTTTGAGGATGACATTTTAAGTTATTAGCAAGGGAAGTTATTTGTTCAATACTTCCTCTTTAATGTCCAAGATGACAGTAATGAGCCGGATGAGAACTATAATGAGACATGAATGTTGTCATACTGATCCGCCAGTCCTTTCTCTGCAAATTCAGTGGGAGAATGTTAGGTCTCTCTTTTCATGAAGAAAGTGATACAAAATCAGTTATGTATTTTATGAAAGGTTGAAGTATGTCACACAAATCTCATAACAAATGTTGTTGTGTAATGATGCTTAATCCGGCAGGCATTGTAAGTAATTTCGCTCAGTAGTTAAAAAAAAAATCCATTGGTGTGAAGCTTTGTGTACTTGCATCCCAACCGTATCTTCCTAAAATTACGTTTGAGTACTACTTATATTTTATAAATGTGTTTTGAATAAAACTCAATTGCTACCTGCACATTTATTCCTTGGGCAACATTCACTCTATGCCCAGACCATCAAGGTTTGTCCAAATGTTGATTAAGTTAACACTTTATTTTGAGCTTGAAGACATTTTCTTACAATTCAACCCAGCCAACGAGCTCACCTAACCTAAAATATACTCTATGAAAATTCAAAAAGAATAAACCAAATGTCAGAAAGCAAATCCCAGAAACACAAATATATATATATATATATATATATACATATGCAAAAAACTGTGTTTTGGTACTACTTTCATAATACATATTGGTTTTCAAAATGCGGTTTGCACATCCAAGAATGTAAAGTTATAAAATATAATAAAATATGATGTACTATTGTTTGTAAAATGATGCCTACATTTGTCTTTCAATAGTGCAAGAACATATACAGCACAGAATAGGTTCAAAATTGGTGTAATGTTGCTTTATATACTGTTCATTTGTCACAACATTTTTATGTTTTTATAAGGTCAGAAGAAAAAAATATAGAGTTGAATTCATACAGATAAAGCACACGGCACTGTTGAATTTCCCAAAATTAAGAAAGGAAAGCCAAAGGACCAACATTATAACACAGGTTGTTATCATCATGATCTTAAAAAAGCTAAATCCTATCCTGAGATGCCAAATCAATAAATATTAAAAACCTATAGCTGATGTGGTGGAAATCGTTCAAATAAAGATTAAAGTCAAGAGATTGTCTTATACAGACTACAGAGCCCATATTCACAGCAAGAAAATGAAAGTCTGAATGAAGATTGTGTGTGTTGTATCTGGTTTACTTAGCCGTTGAAACACCAGCGTCCTTGAGACTGCCCAACAAGTGCAAAAAACGAATCCATATCTTGTAATACAGTGCTACACAGTTAGTTGTAAATTAAAACAAAGCGTTGTGTTATGTGGGAAAGGAGGTCTCAGTACTTTCCCACTCATGTGAAATACACTTAACAATAAGCAAATACAACTAAATGGAAATGTATATGAAATGTCCAATACACTGACTGACCTGAAGGCAGTGTCTTCTGTTTGATTTTCTGTCAAACTATCATGTAATACAGTCTAACAGCTCCCTTGGATCCTGCGCTGATAACCTGAATAAGACAATTGATATCACTAATGGTGGACATTGTACATCCTCATCAACACCACCTTCTGATCAAAGCACATATCATTGTTTATCCTGTATGTACGTGACAGGTTATAACATAATGTACCTTCACTGGTGGACGTAATGCCTACACAAACACTTAGCATACCCTGAGGGCTGTGAATTTCTGCTTTGCTGCCCTGAACTCCATCATCGAATCAGAAAGCATAAAAATAACTTAACACAGCCTCCAAGGTAATTATAATAACGGAAAACTATGTCACACATGGTGGACAGAGAGCTTCATTTCCATGTTTTTCAATTTAAAAATGCGTTAATAAATTCCTCATTTGGTTCCAAACCCTAAATCCCTCTTATTCTGAAGAGGTGAATTCAATTATTTCCCGGAGTTTGATCTCTCTTCTTTATCCAGCTAATCCAACCACGTTCAATTTATTGAGCACATCTTCACAACCCTGTCCACTAGTGATTCTATTTAGTGTGGGATTATGTTTGGAAATAAGGAAACAACGGATAAAAGCTGGGTTTTATTTGTGAAGGCAGCTGTTTCCATCCTTTCAGCCAGTGCTCAGTGAGTTTGTATTTCATATTCCTACCTTGGTGGAAAATGCATACAAAATAAAAACAGCTTGGAATCAATGTTATGCTTTCTGCGAGTGGAGAAAAAATCTTTGCATATCTGAAATATCAGAAAAGCTACACCTTGACAGCTTGAATTTCAAAGCTGGATCAAGCAAAAGCACAACAAATCAGAGATGATGCTGGAGACTCGATGCATATGTGTGCTGTTTAAAAATTCATACCGCATTTCATTCCTCAAATACCGCCCGGAGTGCATAACTGGCTAGGCTGCTGGATCCAAACCTGGATATACCTGACCTGGGATATGTTAAAAGGTGGCGTGATGTGTCTGTTAAAGTGAGATGAATTAAGAAAAGGTAAGCGGACATGATGCGGGCTGCCCTTGACTAAGCCAGTCAGTGAAAATAGGATCAGCTGAGGCCTGCGGACAGAATACAAACGACCGTTACATAAAAAACAGGCAGAGATGGCAAAAGTAAACACATCCTTTACTCAAGTAGAACTACAGATACTCATGTTTAAAAATACTCTGGTAAAAGTAGAAGTAATGACTTTACTTCTTTACTCAAGTAAAAGTAAAGAAGTATCGGCTTCTAAATGTACTTCAGTAAAAAGTACCCATAACTAGCAGCTGTTTTAAAGAGTACCTGACCTCCCTTTATATTAATAGAACAATAATGTAATTGTTAGCTAATGAATGTTTCCATGGTGACCAACGGCAACATGACAACGTTTTCATTGGTCCCTCTTCTTTAGAGAAGACCAGGAAATGATGGATACACGGATCGTGTTCAAATCAAAAGGCACGCAATGACTCTTAATAATAATGATCACGCCACCAAACACAGAATAAAACTAAAGTAACAAACCTGTTTTGAAAATGTAAGAAGTAGAAGTACAGGTATTTGGTTTAAAAATGTAAGAAGTAAAAGTAAAAAGTCGTCAGAAAAATAAGTAGTGGAGTAAAGTACTGATACCAGAAAAATGTACTTAAGTACAGTAACAAAGTATTTGTACTCAATTACTTCCCATCTCTGAAAACAGGCCGACACTCTTTGACCAAAATGCACTGTGCAATGTTAAGCTCTTGAAACAAGTGAGTTTATAAAACCAGTGGATGTAACAGCAAGGAAACATAAAATCCATTGGCGGGCGTGCTCTCTGAGTGACCTTACTGTCTGCGTCTCCACCCCTCAATCACTGCCTGACTGCAGCCCCCTCCGACACTCTTGCTGAGATAACTGCATCAGGAGTCAATATGATGCTCCAGGAGTAGTCCGGGTAACTGCTCTCATCAGCCCCGTCATCCCCGTATGCGCACACACATCTGTAATGATTGTAATGGTTTCCAAATGGCTTGCAGTGATCATGCCTGCTGCTTTCATTTCCGACTAGTGGACTATGTACCCCTCGCTGTCAGGCTCACTACAGTCATCAGTCATGGAAGGAAGGCTTCTTTGAAAATCATTACTGCATTGTGCTGCTGTAAAACTGGCCCTGTGTTGCACTGCACCATTTCTCACTCAAAATTTAAAAAACTCAACCTACTCAACATACAATTATGGGACCTTTATTTCTATAAGCTTAATATTTGTAATGTTTCATGGTCCAAGACACTCGTCTGAACAAGGACATTTGATTAAAGCATTTTCTCAATCACCATTTATGTGAAAACTATTTGAGATGAATAGTTTGACCATGTCAAATCATTATTAATAAAGGTACAGGAACATGAAATCTAAAAAATGAAATGAAATTTTTTTATACAAACGGTTTGTTTCTCATGGATTCATACTGAAGATATAAACCTGTAACATCTTCTTTAAGTCCAACACCATGTCAAAGCATCTTCTTATCAACTGTTTTATTGTTTAGATTTTTTTTAAAAGAAGAAATAAAGAGTGGATTATTCATCAGATATGTTGTATTAGCCCCAAAACACAGTAGGTAGGCTGATGTTTTCTTGACAGCTTACAAGGCTAAATATCACTTAAAATAAAATAGTTTGCCATTGTGTTTAAACTCTATGGCTTGTTTTGAAAAGCAAGCTGAGTTCTGGCTGAGAGTGTGACGCAGCCTACAATGGAATAGAGAAAATGCTGTTTGATGCAAATACTGTTTCAAATTAAATTACTTCATGGGCTTCATAAAAAAAAGCTCTGAATGTAAATAAGGAAACAGTAATAAACCTGCTTAATAAACAGATATGGGGTTGTTATGAAACCATATAAATAATTAAAACACATATCCCCTTTTGGGTGTTGAGCAGATGAATGTAATTTACAGATCAGTACGCTGAAGAAGAGTAACAAGCTAGAATAAAAGATCAAGTAAAAAATTCTCACGCATTTCTACTTAATTTAAAAAAGGCTGAGTACTACTCAACTACTCAAAGTGAATTTTAGAGCCGTATTTTTAGAGGTGGATTGATCCACATGTGTTGCTCTTAGGGAGTATTTGACACATTCAAAAGTTGAAGGATTGCGTCATAATAAACTGAAGTGTGTTTTCATGGTAATGAAAGAACATGTCACTCAGAGCATCAGTAAACCTCATTCATGTGTTCTGATGGTTTTTAGACAACAATGAGGCTCTATAGCACAGAGGAACAAGAGATTGCATACCAAAACACTTAGTAGTTAGTATGATACATTTATTATACGTCAAGAGTTTTCTATTTAGAGGGCATTCATTCTCTCATGGGCAAAATGAATGTTATGGAATATGATTGACTTTTATGGTGTCAAAGAGAATGGCAGAAGGAGCTTTGTCAGCTCAGAAAATAAAACCTATTGATTCATCTGATTCAAATGATTTTTTCTTCTTTGAAAATCCAAGTGCTGGAATGACTCATTGGACTGTTACGCAATACAAACAAAATGCGTTTTGAAATGTGAAGGTCTTAAAGCCAATATTCACTCTTTCAAGGATTTTATTTGCATTTGGATTTGCACAATATTTATGTGAATTCTCTTTTATGGTATGATGACAGTCCTCCTGTTTTCGGTGCTTTTCAGTCCGCACCATGGTCTGATCTTACATGAATGTGATTTTCCCAGTAGTTAAAAAGTTAAAATAAACAAAGAAAAACATATATATATTTAGAAAAAGCATGTTCCCACATTTCAATCTCTATAAAGGTTCATATACAGTAGGGCTCATATTTGTTACTATTCCTCTTTTTTCTTCTGAATTATTCGTATTAACACGCCCAAAAAACCCAGAGTTGAGGCCATTCAAGTGCTGCAGAAGAATAAGATAATGGAGGAAGGGATAAAGGGACGAGCAGATGGAAAAAACATATGGGAGGTGGGTGATGCAATAGGGATACTGAATGCCTTTAGGGAAATATCTGAAAGAGATTCATACATGCATGCAGAACATTTTCTCATTTACTCTCCCATGTGCTTCAACACAGCTCTGTAGGCTTATATTGGCAAGACCTGAACAAAGCAGACTCACAAAACAGAGACGTTCTGGGCATTTTGTTCACGATACGGGGGAAAAGAGCCAGTTAGCTAACTAGCTTGTTAGCTTCATGACTCATTTCAGTAGTATTTGGAGCTCACATGAATGCACAAGTCTGTTTACTGGCAGTATTGTATCATCAATGCTAAATCCCATGAGCGATTTTATGCTTTGCAAAGAGATGACAATTATTGCCCCATTGGTATCACAGTGGTGTTTTATTGTTTCTGGAGTAAATATTGTTTCCTTCCTTATTTAAGCTTTTCATTCCAATGCACGCGCTCAAATCTGCAATAAGTCCGTTTAACTGACTGCAGTGTTCTTAGCGTGTCTTCTCTTATCGGCCTCCAAACAGCGACTGGACTGTGCACTTATCTTTTATCTACCCTTTCGTCTCAAAGGATGTCTTACACTGTAATCACATCATGTTACTTGTCTGGCTGCCAACTTTGGATCTCCTGTTATCCTACATTTTCATTACTAAAACAAAATCATTCATGAAAGTCTTTTTTTGTTAGCTCTCAGACTTTTCATTAGATTATGTTCTGACCCAGTCTCATATATTCAGTGTCTGTGTACAGGTCCACTATAAGCAATCATCCACTAAGTATTGAAAAAATATTGTATTTATAAAGCACTTCCTTAAAACAAGGGTCAAGTGCTTCACAGTTACAGGAACATTTGAAAATCATTTAATAAATAAATACATTTTAAAGGTCCCCTATTATACTGTTTTTCATCAATATAGTTCTCAGTTATATACAAAACATGTCTCTGAAGTATTTGGCTCAAAATACCAAACAGATCATTGCAGCATCTCTGTTTCAGCCCTGTTTCAAAAGTGCTGATTCTCTGTCTGTTACTTTAGAGGAAAATAAGGAGCCACTCCCCACGCCCCTCTGAGAGATATTTGGTTAAAAAGAACACAATGGTGCTCCAAGAGGAGATTCAGGTGAAAAGGTGGAAGGGTGTTACCTTGGTTGGTGATTGACTAATGGTTACACAAGCCAAAAAAATCGTTATGACATCATAAAGTGACCAAAATCTGATCAGCTCATTTTCAGATAGGTTTTTATATGGAAACGGACAAAACGTGAGCGAACCATTTTTCCTGAACATTTCAGAATCTCTTTACACAGAGGGGACACATGTTTATGTATAATATGTATACATATCATTTACAAAGCGAAAAATACCCATCTCTTTTTATATCGTAAAGTGAGTATCAGCCCTCAGTCAAGTCAATTATGAAATGAATCAGTAGTTGCAGAAAGATCGTTGACCTTTCCCTTGCCCTTGGTCAAACTATAGTAAGCTAACCTAATGG
>NW_011341371.1:0-6373 GCF_000735185.1 Notothenia coriiceps
AAGTAGAGACACTACATACTGATATACACCTGAACATCAGCAGGAGAGGACTCTTTAAAGTAGAGACACTACATACTGATATACACCTGAACATCAGCAGGAGAGGACTCTTTAAAGTAGAGACACTACATACTGATATACACCTGAACATCAGCAGGAGAGGACTCTTTAAAGTAGAGACACTACATACTGATATACACCTGAACATCAGCAGGAGAGGACTCTTTAAAGTAGAGACACTACATACTGATATACACCTGAACATCAGCAGGAGAGGACTCTTTAAAGTAGAGACACTACATACTGATATACACCTGAACATCAGCAGGAGAGGACTCTTTAAAGTAGAGACACTACATACTGATATACACCTGAACATCAGCAGGAGAGGACTCTTTAAAGTAGAGACACTACATACTGATATACACCTGAACATCAGCAGGAGAGGACTCTTTAAAGTAGAGACACTACATACTGATATACACCTGAACATCAGCAGGAGAGGACTCTTTAAAGTAGAGACACTACATACTGATATACACCTGAACATCAGCAGGAGAGGACTCTTTAAAGTAGAGACACGACATACTGATATACACCTGGACACCAGCAGGAGAGGACTCTTTAAAGTAGAGACACTACATACTGATATACACCTGGACATCAGCAGAATATATCCTCCATAAGCAATGCATATAAAAAAAAACGCCTATTTTTGGAACATTTTAAAGTATTTATTGACTGTGCTTTACTAGAATCATCTTCAAAGTTTGGTCAAACTAACAAAAGTGCACGGTTACTCTCACATGCTGCTCTGTGCTCAGATGCCCTTGGATGTTTCACCTTAAGGGTAACTCAGAGAGAGCTGTGTTGGAAGAGGAAGCGAGTCACAGTGCGCCTGCAGGCAAACACACTCCCTGTCCCAATTTGTGTTTGTTTGTTTTATTAATTATATCCACATTGGTCCTCCACCTTACATACTATCTATCTGTCCAAAAGAGTTTCCATCAAACGGTGTGATCCAGGAGAGAAATTGTGTCATTCTGAGTTCAGCGGTGAGCTGTACCGCGCAGGGGAAAATAAACCTTAACAATGCATTTTTAGGCACTTGAAAGAGCGAAGTGTGCGTACATTCACAATGCCTGTGGCAATTCTCAGGATGCTATCAACCTGAGTGCAACTCCATCTGGGTGAAGACATAAGAGGCAAGCGTATACAGGAAAAGGACTTCATCTGCAAAGCCAATTCCCCTAAAGGCAAGATGAATCCATAATGTTTATTATACATCGATGTGGACTTTGCTGTATGAAAGACCTATAGGGAAAAAGTGATTTCTATACATTACAATGCATGCTTTCTGATGTCAAAGAAAGCCCAAATGCTATTTCTGTCATCCATTATATGTAACGTACAATACGGAATCATTAGTTGTAATTGCAAAAATGCCATCAAGCTACCGTTTGCGATCAGAACAAATTGCTTCCTAAACCATTTTTCTGAAAAATAGCTAGAAATGCAGCTTTTTCCTTTATATTCCAGTTTCTGAGATGACCTCAGGGGTCCGTATATTGTAATTAAGCATGAAAAGGAAACGTGTAGGCTTGCTCAGATCCTCCACTGAAATCAAATATGCAATGCCTACACGCTGTTGTACAGTAACTGCAGCAAAGGTACTTGTGAGCCTTTTGTAATGTGGGTCCATAGTCCCCTTTGTATCATAATCCCTTTCTTGAAATCACAATACAGTTAGCTGGGAGTGGGCGATAATCAAGGCATTCATCGGTGAAATCTCCTGCTCATTTGAGGACATGGTAACAATAGGAAGGAATGACACAGCTGTGCATGAAACACTGAGGTGGGCAACATCTCCAGGAAGACTGGGGGGCCAAATCTGCCACTTGTGATTCTGCAGAGCCAAGTTGTTATCTGCTGCAGGGGGGGGGAGGGGGGGTAGTCTAAATGCCAGCAGTGTGAACCTGGAAATGTTGAGTACCCCAAAGTGTTATGATAGAAATCTGAAACCTTCAGATGATAACTTGCATATGTTGGGCAATTTGCAAGTTACAACAATTATCATGAATTTGTATATGTTGACAAAAGCAAAACATTTACGATTTGGAAACACATTTGAATCAATTTCTGCCCTTTTTAGGATAACAAAAATCCTCTAAAACTTTCAAATTGAAGCCAGAAGGGTGTACAAGTAAGACCAGATTCTGGTAAAAACTGCAATTCTTTATCCTTAAATGTCAGAAATTGTTTAAAACATCCTCAATAACCTCCAAAATTACTCCAAAATGGTCAAAATCAAGCCATTAATTAACTATTTTGCTGTAATGCTTATTAATGCTATGTATGCTAATTGTGCCCAACCTATGCATGTGCTGGGGACCCTTCCTATACATTGCTGGGATCTTTTGGGTACTAATTTCCAGCTCACATTAGGAATCTATCAGCTGGCAAACAGGAACAGCTCCAGTAAAAAAAAAAGAAATCCTGACAAAACCTCTTGCTGTATCATTTAAAGCTGGTGAGGTTAGCAAAAAAATAAATGTCTTAATGGATTATTTAACAGGACACATCGGCCGTGCATGGCTGCTCGCCGGCTGTTCTGCAGCCTGCTCCTCTCTCCGTGTTTCTGCCAAGTGTCGCGCTGTGACAGCTGGCACACCTGATCATCTGATTGGATTAGAGCAATCAGTGGGCAATGTGCTTAAAGCTAACTGGGTGATGGTGGTACCAGTGCTGGTAAGAGTGAGGTATGGAAACGACTGGAAAAGATCCATGACGATATCGGCCGGTGTTTAAGTGTGTTTCCTAACATCCAAAACACTCACCATGAGCAGTGGGAGCATTTGAGGAATGTGTGAGTGGGTTACTGAAAGAGATATTTTAATGTTCGGGGCATGGGGTCACAGGTTTATGGTTGAGATATCGTTATATGATGATATCTTAAACACGTATCACCGCTTGTTTGCTAGCTTTGACCATTTGCCTTCATGCATTTGATCTATTTTGGCTACTTTACATTGTTTGACATGTTCTTTGCATGATCAACATCATATGGAAGGTTCTTGCTCTCAGTTTGTATGCGTTAGTTTGTCTCTGCTCAGTCCGACATCAGGAGAGCGAGGAGGACGATCTGCTCAAAGACACAGACTTTAGAGCTTTGCTACGATGCTTTTTTACTCTTGAGTACATGGTCAGAAATAAGCTTTCCCTCCGATTCTGTCATGACTCCTGAAAAGTTCAAGTATTTTCAAAAAGAAGTCTGCAAAAATGTCGACACAGGCCCTTAGAGACTAATAACTCTCATTGAGACACATTCAACACAATGAGGCAAACCGCAGCAGGAAACCAAACCAGATACTTCCTTCAACAAGTGCAATCAACGTTTTAACTGGTAACACAATACAGGTTTACACCGTTATGTCTGAAGTAGAATATTCATTCAGATCAGCGGTTTTCAAAGTGTGAGGCGCGCCTCCCCGGGGGGGCGCCAGAGGGCTTCAGGGGAGGCGCAGCGTGAGAAAAAAATAACGATAAACAGTGAAATCTAGCTAGTTAACTTCAGCTAACTTTATGCTATTGGCATCATGGATCGTTTTTTTGTTTATTTGAAGCTAGGATTTTCATGCACCGGTCCTGGCAGGGGCGGACTGGCCAATCACAGAACAGCCGGTCGTCAGCGGGCTGTTGACGGCCGGCTCGGTTCGTTGACGACCGGGAACGCCCTTTATTTTAATCGTAATAATACTTAGGCTACTTTGATCAAAAACAAATACCGGTCAAGGCCGCAGCCAGAGGATGATCTACTTGTTGTTTAATGTTTTAAGGAGGTGACGCTACAGCCAATCAAATCGGTGCAGTCGGTGAGTCAGCACGATAGATTCAAACACACACAGAGACGAGATAAGAAGAGAGTCATTTCAAATGGCCTGCTCAAAAAAGAGAATGTAGACAGCGACAGTCTCTTACTGGACCTCTTTGAAATGCAATTGAATACCCCTGCATTATAGCAACAACAACAATAATAGCAATAATAATTGGGGAGGGGGGGGGGGGGCTGTTCTTATGTTCTCTGAGGGGAGGCTCACCTTCCCACACTTTGAAAACGCCTGATTTAGATAATTGGCAGAAAGATAACATCTCAGAAAGTTGGAAGCAATTAGAACAAAGTGGTCTTTTTTTAATCTATTTTACTGCTAATGACACGTTGGCAAAATGTAAGCAGGGTAGGAGTGTGCCATTGAGTAAATACCATTTGTATTATTCGATTGCAATTAGTTAAAAACGCAGAGCAATTATGCTCACATTTATTCAGGTGGGAGATTCTTGCAGCATATGTGTTGGGCCACTGTAGCGTGTTTGCACGGGTCAGCCACCGTTAAGATTAGATTAAAGTTATTATAACAGATGCAATGAACTTTGACCTGCCACAGCTTGTTAAGACACTGTTAGTGATGTAAGTTAGGAATAAAGCTGTGTCTCTTGCGCTTTGAAAGTTGTGATTTTAATAGAACAACAATTCTATCTTCAGGTGTGACCTTGCTCTATTGAGGATCGTTGCTCTCCTATAAGTACACTAATTAAACTCAAACTAACTTTTTGTACGTCTTATCTTCCTGTCTTCGATCTGTCGTCAGCTCTCCGTCTCCACTCAGCTGCTGAGCTAGCGTTAGCTTCACTGACAAACTGGAACTCATCCTTAAATCCTGGAGGTGCCAATTCAGAGCTCTTAAGGCAAATACGCTTAAAATATTAATGCGATATTTAAAGTTTACCACAAACTACTGCATACTCTGCTAGAATTTATGTTCATCTAAAGTTTCTAATTATATAAAATCCCTCTTTGCTGACTTGGTCATTAGGTATTTCCAGTATAGCACATATTGGGATTGGCTTGATGGATTGTTGTGTCTGGAAATAACAGCAGGTAAACAAACAAACTGCAACTCAAATGAACTCAAAATGCATATGTCATGTATTACAGTGGCCCAAACCTCCAATTTATTGCTCCACGAGATATGTTCGGCACCGACGGAGTTTAATGAGGTGGAATGACCTACTTTAACCAACACCTACAGCGGGGGGGGGGCGTCTGAAAGGAGATCCAGAGACTGTGCAGAGTGACAGTAGCTTAATATAGACATCCAGTGCTTCATTTGGAGAGCCATGTTTCACCGAGGCCGAGTCTAACTGCGAGCTCTAATGAATCTGACATTTCACTGATAATTAAAAGCAGTCATGTGAACCTGTCAGGCTGACCTTTGACCCCTGGGAATGAGTGTAGCTAAGGATTCAATCTGTTAAAACGCCTACAATGTTCTCGAGTCCCTTCACGTGACATATTCACATGGAGAATTAAGTCCAGTTTGTAACAGTAGGGGTGAACGATTTCAGAAAGAAAGGATAGTACAAAAATGTGTATTTGTGATTATTTTGACCGACATTGTTTTATGGTTCGCAATATGGAAGGGACATTTTAATTTTAAAGAATTATTATTATTACAACTATATTAAAATGAATTTCTAAGGATACATAAACTCACATCGAAATAAGTCCAGTCTAATACGATGGGGTTGAACGATTTTCAAAAAATAAAAAAATCTGCTTTTTTTATTATTTTGATTATGATTCACTTTATATGCAAATGATAATTGTTCTGCTTTTTCTTATTCAAAACATATTATAAAATGTGTGTTTTTTTTAAGGATCTGTACCACAAACATGTTTTGAGTGTTTCACTAATAATGACAATTATATTATTATATTGTATTTATGTTAAAGGTCCCATGTCATGGCCATTTCTGCTGATCATATTTCCATTGTTGAGGTCTACGAGAATATATTTAAATTGTTCAATGTTCCAAACTCACATTGGTTTCTCATACAGCATCTCTGTATAGTATGTGTATTCACTCTCTGTCCTAAACGGCTTGTTGGAGCTCCTGCCCTCCTCTCCCTGAGTCCAATGTGTTCTGATTGGTCGGGACGTTGCGAGGTCACTGAGCTGGCTTACTGGTGTGGTTTCCGTGTCGGCGATACAGCGAGAACAAGCGAAACTCATCCTGAGCACACAAACACTCACAGCCGAAGTAAAAACAATAAGTGTGGCTTGATATTGAGTTAGAAAAAGGTTTGTAACGCTGTGAGAATGGGTCTGCAGAGAGCATTTCTCCACCACCCCAACTCGTCTATTACCAGCGTTCAGGGAGCTCTATGCAAGTCAATGGGACTCCCTGTTGGTTGAAAATGTACGCTAAAGGTCCCCACCCCTCCTTGTGTTTGAGGAGCTCCGCGGATTGGTCCATTTTGGTTCCCGGAAGAAACAAATGGAAGATGAGAAATCTCCAACGAGGCGTTCTGGGG
>NW_011341371.1:7153-12200 GCF_000735185.1 Notothenia coriiceps
TACATGTCATAGTTTATTCTATTCGTTTCCTATTTAAACATTGTTTATATTATTTAATTTATATTTGAGTTATTACTTTCCACTTTATTTGAAATGGAAGTTGTAGCCTCCCGCAGGGAAACACCCTGAATTTCGGCCTTGCTCGGTTTGGTTAGGCCTCGCTAGGCCCGGCTCACTTTATGCTGCGTTTCCATTACAGTTTAGGAGCTGGGGCAGTAACTATAGTAACGCAGTGTAGGCGGAGCCGTGACATCATCTTCAATGAGCGCCCGTGAGCACCCCAGAAAAAACAACATCAGCCGTTAGCTGTTTGCACTCAAGCTCCTCATATCTGTTCAGAAACTAGACAAAAGTTAAACAAGTCCAAACCACTGACTGTCTGTGTCATGGAGAATACAGTCACTGCTTTGTTTATGTCTGTAGGCCGTTGTGAGTGTGGATGGTCGGAGCATAGCCTATATTGCGTTAGCTTAGCCGATCTCCATTTAGACAACAAATCAAATCAAGTTTTATTTATATAACACATTTTTAAACGATTTTTGGTCGAGCCAAAGAGCTGTACATATAACAAAAAAAACCCTACAGTAGAGACACTTTACAGCAAATACAACAGCACAGATTGTGCAGAATATCAGTATGACAATACGACACCCTCTGTCCTTTGACCCTCACATCGTACAATGAAAAACTTCCAGAGAAAACCCACAGTTTAAAGGGGAACATGGAGAAACCTCAGGGAGAGCAACAGAGGAGGGATCCCTCCCCCAGGACGGACAGACGTGCAATAGATGCCGTGTGGAAATTGAAGAGATAATACATTTACAACATAGGTAGACCAAAGGTTCGGAAATGCATGTGTCTATAATAAGAAGATCACGCATTTTAAAAGGTGTTTCGCCTGCCGTCTGTCTGCAGACTGGTCAAAGCATTAATTCATGGTTTTGACTAACCGGTATCAGTGTGTTGTTACTTCGGCATNGCATCATTTTGAAACGTGTATTACAATTAAATCACGGTCAAATGTGTTCATCTTGTTGTAGTTGTAGCTCCCTTGCCAGCGAGTCTCTCTCTAGTTTAGCTAACTCAGCCCGACTCAGCCCTGTTCGTTGGCCTCGATAGAACCACGATTTAGTCGGGCCAGAAAAAAGGTGAAAAAGTAGCCCCGGGCCGGAACTAGGCCAAGAGGAAGCACAACCAAAAACAGGCCCCGCACGGCTCGGCACGCTTAAAGCGAGCTCCGCGCTGTAGTGTGAATGCGCCATTAATGTCTTCTTCAAGAGAGCATGATGTTCATTTAGTAACTTTTTTTATTTATTTTGTATTTGTAATGACTTTGGTTTGAATAATCTACTTCAATGTGTTTACAAGTAACAATTTAGATTTCTTGCAAAGACATGAAATGAAAAATGGTTGTCATCACAGATAATATTGCATCTCCCCTTACAGAATTGTTCCCATTTAGAGTAAAATAAAATAACGAAGGGTTTACGTTGGGATGAGGCAGGCACGGACTGGCCATCGGGAGTACCGGGAGTTTTCCTTGTGGGCCGGTGCTGTGCCTGGTACAATACAATACATGCCGCGCATTAAGTGGGCCTGTCTGTCCATTAATTCCCGGGCCACTTCCTCCCGCTCCCCCCCCCCAGTACGCCCCTGGGATGAGGCTGCCATTGTGACTGACGGTTCTTTATCACATTGTTTTGATGTCGTTTGTGTTTTACAACTTTTACAACAGTTAATGTACATGTTACTGTAGCTCCAGCCTCTGGTGTCAATTATGGTTCTTAAAATACAAGATGGTGGCTGCCAAAATTACACATGAGCTAAACACCAAAATGCAGAAACCAATAGGCGATGAAACAGTGTCTATGTCTTACAGTTTATGCTAAATGGTGAAAGGCACAAATAATACTTGTATTAAAAAGTTCCATCTGGTAATTGGCAGGAAAGGCAGTCAGAAATCCTCACCAGTTAGATAGCTTACTTCAGTATGAAAATGTGATTCAATTAGCAGTGTCGATCACACGCTGCTGTGTCCAGGGACTTCCAGGCTTGTTGACTCATTTGAAAACAGCTTAATTGGTTCTGTATTAAGCTTCTTATCTTTCTTCTCATTGCCTGGCTAAAGGCTCAGATATACTGTATGGCCACGCCTTCTTTTGTCTCACACTCGGTTATAGATGCAGCGTCGGCAGCAGCTTTGGGTGCTTTAAATAATACAGGAGGGTTGGAATTTGTTCTGAAATTTTAATTGTAGTCTGGTCTGTGGAGGTGCATTAGGGAGCAGAGGGGGCGGGGTTAGAAATAAGTGCTTTCCGTCCGCCTTAGGGTTCATTATGAGAGGCGGCGGGGGGGTAAGGTGGGGCAGGGAGGTGAAAGTAAATAAAGTGCAGAGCGGAAGGAAAGACAGTCTGGCAGGGTCCTCACTTACGGTCTTCCCTAGAGAGGCATGTCCCAAGAGCTGCCTGCCCAAAACCATCAACCTGCACCTCAGTATTGATCTGAGGCTTCACGCACCACCCACTAACAAAAAAAGTTCTGCAATTAAGTGCTATTATGGCATATTTATGAGTGTCTGATGCTGCAGTACCTCTCATCTGCTGCAATAACTCACATGTAATGAGACAGCTACGTAGATAAGTCTGACCAAGAGGAAATGATCTCTGTTGCAGAATGATTTCACCGCTGAACACGGCTTAACGTTGCAAGTAGTTATAGAAAGGGTACAATGGTCAATTAAAAATATTACTACCCACAATCAAGCAGGGTCATAAAATGGTATGTCGGCTTGAGATAATTCCCATTCCCCTAAAGAGCTTTAACTCTACTGGCATGCGAGTAAGATTATTGTAATAATAAAACAAAAAATTATAAAGAATGTTTTATATAACGTCAGCTAAATGCATTTCCTGCATTATCTCATGTTTCAAAGCAGATTGTCTGATTCTGACCAGGGGGCCTAATGCTTCATTAACATTTACACAAATGCATAGTGCATTATTGTATGCCCGCACGCGTTCCCCGCTCAGTTATTAAAGCGCTTAACCCCCCAGACAGAGCCTCTTCACCTATAAACCACAATTATGTTGTGTAGAAACAGTACACCCAACTGTACACACCACAGCATATGAAAACAATGACCTACATGTTCATTAAATTGTGTCTTTGGAGGCCCTCTCATCCGCAATGCAAACAAAACCCATTGTTGCTCTGTAAGCAGCTTATGAGGAGGGTGTGTGGGGGGGGGCTCGCACACAACAGAGTTATTATTGGTACGCACTTCAATTTCTATAAGGAACTATAGACAGAAACGGCTTCATTACTCTGCGCATTTTTGGGAAAGTGTGCCTCAATTACAAATAGGATTACATGGCTGAGCACGTGGACGCTGCACCATTTATAATGATGCCATATATTACTTTACTTTATTTTACTAATAGAGAAAATATATGCTATGTATTAGTTTACTTTACATAATTTGTTCTAGAAAAACAACAAATATGCTTTGTATAAGTTTAAATAAAAAAGTGAGACCTTAACGGCCCCTACACACGGCGGCGTGTGTTGACGCTTGCGGGCGGGCATGTCTGAAGCTAGACCAACAACCAATCACATGAATCTCCCGCCCCGGACACACAAGCAGCGCTTTGATTGGCTAGAGCTTGTACTGGCATATGATTCGATTGGCTGACGCCTCCGTCGAAGCTTCAAAAGTAGAACATTGCTCTACTTTTAAAGCGAGCAACGCTTTGCTCCCACAATGCATTTCGGCACTGCGTGACGTCACCCCATTCAAAGTGAATGGGCAGAAGCGTCAACGCACGCCGCCGTGTGTAGGGGCCGTAAAAGAAGAGAGTGCCATAGTTACATAAATATTTATTATATTTCCTTTTTTTAGATTATTATAATATGTATTTGCTTTTATCACTCAACTTCAAAAAGGTATATTTTAGTACCTACACAGCCATTAATATAAAAGCTTCACAGCAATGATGTGTAAACCACCTGGCTTCAAACCAAGAGGCATTTGTTTATTTGTCTGTCCTAAACCAAATAGTGTCTCAGTGCATCTGTTATGACATGTTTTGAAGAGGTAATAATGGTCATTTTGATGATTGATTTATGTGGCCTCAATTTCAGAAGTCAAACGCCATTATCCAAGTGAATCACAACAATTGTTTCAGGTATAATATCTGAAAAGTGCTAAAGCAAATACAATTAGTTTGGAGTCAAAGTTTACAACTGCAGGGAGATAAAGGGCAACGCAATGTCGGAATAACAAAGCCGGTGGAAATAGGTGTAGTGATGTGTTTACAGCTTCACGGCTGTTGTAATTGTTACATCAAGTGTGATCACAGGTGCCAGGCAAACAAAATGTTTGTTTATCCTGCAGGGTTTGAACGTGCTATATGTAAAGCTTTGAGGAGTCCATTCAGAAATGCAGAATGAATACAAGGAAAGTTGAAAAGAAAGAAAGGGGCGGCACATCTCCTGTAGGGTGTTATATGGGTTTGTGTCTGCAAAGGCTAACATCCCAAAGTCTCTCTCCCACACTCCCCCAATACCTGAAACCCAATTTGACATCACTATGTAACACTTCTATTGGCTAACTCTCCAACACATTGCCTTTGATAGGCTAAGAGGCCAGACATCTCTAAGCGGTTGACCAATCACAACAGAGCCGGCCAGCTAACCAATCAGAGCAGACTGGGCTCTGGTTTCAAGACATGTAGAGACACTACATACTGATATACACCTGAACATCAGCAGGAGAGGACTCTTTAAAGTAGAGACACTACATACTTATATACACCTGAACATCAGCAGGAGAGGACTCTTTAAAGTAGAGACACTACATACTTATATACACCTGAACATCAGCAGGAGAGAACTCTTTAAAGTAGAGACACTACATACTGATATACACCTGAACATCAGAAGGAGAGGACTCTTTAAAGTAGAGACACTACATACTGATATACACCTGAACATCAGCAGGAGAGGACTCTTTAAAGTAGAGACACTACATACTGATATACACCTGAAC
>NW_011341372.1:0-2134 GCF_000735185.1 Notothenia coriiceps
ATCATTGTAAATGTGCCATGTTACAACCGTCCCAGGTGGTCCGTGTAACAACCGTCCCAGGACCACCAGTCATGTTTTCACCCCCTGTGAACCTGCCTGATTGCTAGCTTGACCCATATTTAGCTAGTTATATGTTTAGCTTACAAAACAGTGATTCTAATAATACTAGTTTGGATTCCTAGACATTTGACCTCAAGACAGTATCCAAAAAATACATCATATAATTGTTGTTAATGTTATACCTCAGAAACACATAAGTACTAAAGTAACTAAACGTTTATTTTGATCATAATACTTTTGTACTTTTACTTAACAGTAACATTTTGACATTTTGACTTTTACTTATAACAGAGTATTTCTACACTCTGGTATATTTATATATTTATTTAAGCATCTGAGTAGGCTACTCCTCCCACCTCAGCCAGAAATCCAGTCAGACCTTTAAATGTGTGACCTTTAAGAAAATGTCAAATATTTTTAGAACCAGACTGAAGTTCTGTTTTTTTCACTATTTGCAGAAGAACAAAATAAGGTTTAACAAAAGGAGCAAACTAATCATACCCCTACCATCCTAAAGTTTTGAGGAAAATATATCATTAAGTATAAAAAAATCGAAAGCAGATAAGAAAGTATGGGCCTATATGCATAGGCCGTTGTTGTGAGTGTGGACGGTCGGAGCATACACTGCGTTAACTTAGCCGATCTCCATTCAGAAAACACGCATTTTAAAAGGTTTTTCGCCTGCCGTCTTGTCTGCAGACTTGTCAAAGCATTAATTCATGGTTTTTACTAACCGGTATCAGTATGTTGTTACTTCGGCGTCATTTTGAAACGTGTATTACAATTAAATCACGGTCAAATATGTTCATTTTGTTGTAGTTGCCCGCCTCAGAGAGACGAGAGTGTGTTTAATGTTGTGCCCCCGCTGAGTTCAGTCCCTCTGCGGGACGTAGCACCCGTTGCAGGATAACATAAAATAGCATCGCATTGCCGGACCTATCAGCTATAGATGACCCGGCGGCTACACAGCCAACGCTCATAAAGTAGCCTATACCCTCAGACACTTTTCGGACAAAAGAAAAGGAGCTTCGCTGCCCACTGGTATGACAAGTACACATTCTTGGAGTATAGAATTAGCAAGGACAGTGTGTTTTGTAAAATGTGCCGGAATAGAGAGGTGAAGTCCCTCCCTTTCAGGGGGAGCTCCATGGGACCTTATTTCGGAAAAATTCTGTATTGAAGTCAATGGGGAGAGAAAGATTATCTTTCGATCCCGTTTGAATCGTGCCCTGAATTACACATAATTTTATTAAAAAATGTGTCGTAAAACTGTGAAGCAACACTTTTTTTTTGTGAAACCGCTCAATTAACTACATCTCCCGTCTCGCACCACACACCAAGACGGCAATCACGTTGGCACATTTAACTTCTTCCTTTCAGAATGAGGTGAAAAGTATTAAACGAGGTGAAAATCACTACAAGTCTGGGCATGTTGAGAGCTGTACATACACAAAAGGGGAGTTAGTCGGTTCCGTAAGAGCCAGCATGCGGGACCGGGATTCTGGGATTTGTAGTCTTTCTAGTTGCGTATTTTTCATAGTCTTATATTTCAACAGTTTTGCGACAAACTGTGACTTTTTTGACATGGAAATTATTTTTTAAGAATGACAAACATCATATGTGTAATTCGTGGCACAATTTAAACTGGATCGAAAGATAAGTTTTCTCTCTCCATTGACTTCAATAAAAATTGGAAGTAGATGGGCGTGACTTCGCCACTCTATTTCGGAAAAATTATGAATTTAAGTCAATGGGGAGAGAAAACTTGTTTTTCGATCCCGTTTGAATTATGCCATGAATTACAAGTCACAGTTTGTCGTATAGCTGTTGAAATATAAGACTATGAAAAATACGCAACTAGAAAGACTACAAATCCCAGAGTCGCGTAAGTGATGTCATAACTGATGTCACAATTATTTTCCTCCGCTAAATATAAGAGATAGCTAAGATAAGATAACTTTAACAAGATGCCTGTGTGCTTAGTACCAGGTTGTTATCATACCAGCAATGGGTCTTGCTCGTTCTTTCGCTTCCCGTCTGATGAAAGTTAGCTACCTAGCTAGTAGCAAGCACG
>NW_011341373.1:0-595 GCF_000735185.1 Notothenia coriiceps
TCCTCTGTTCCTGAAACTTTCAGAGTCTCTTTCCACAAAGATTTTTTGTCCTGATCCATTTCTATAAAAACCTGTCTGTAAATGAGCTGATCAGATTTTGGTCACTTTATGATGTCATAACGATGTTTTGGCTTGAGTAACCATTAGCCAATCAGCAACCAAGGACCCAGCAGCTACTGTCTAAACTAAATACTGCCGTGATGAAACGCCATATCATGGATTATTTCTGAAACAGTATGGAGCTCAAAGGCTTTCTCTCTTGCCGGTTATACCATAAGGTGAGTTCCTTTTTACTTCCTGCTTCTTCACACACATGCTCTCCAGTACAGTGTTAGCGATGCTAATGTAAACATGCACCGACCATATTACATCCAAAACAGTCGGGCATTGTTTCTGATAGCAACGTTTCGGATAGGCCCGTGGGTGTAAAGCCAGCCTACATTTCAGATATTACGTTATATCGGACGCAAATCTGGATCAGCTCCGTTGTACCCCCGTTTTTAGAGATTTGGCTACGGAGGAAAAGAGAGAGGGTTTTATTTTCTGATGCTGCGTGAGTTCCCCGACACACCAGGGACACATATTGATGTATAAA
>NW_011341374.1:0-1214 GCF_000735185.1 Notothenia coriiceps
AAAAACAGCACCCAACACATCCACCACATTTTCTTACACTACACCCCATAATTATGTTGCACCCTCCGGCGGCCAGCTGTTGGCCGGTCTCGTACCCCGGCCTCCCGGGTGAAGCAGCCGCACCCTACCCATTGAGCCACCCACTGTCTATGAACAACATCCTCCTTGGTCCTTACACTAACAGGATAACAAACCCACAACACCCATCCACAGACCCCTAGGCCAGTGCTAACAATTCCCATACCGGAACCCATAACACTACCCCTAACCAAAACCTAACCCTGCCCGTGCCATTGGGTCTGGACTAGACTACACCACACTACCACCACAAATTCCTATCCTGTATCCCCCACTTTCATTACAGGACCACTCCCATATGTCCTCCCCAACACCTTGGTAACTTCCTCAAAAAACAGCACCCAACACATCCCACCACATTTTCTTACACTACACCCCGATAATTATGTTGCACCCTCCGGCGGCCAGCTGTTGGCCGGTCTCCGTACCCCGACCTCCCCGGGTGAAGCAGCCGACACCCCTACCATTGAGCCACCACTGTCTATGAACAACATCCTCCTTGGTCCTTACACTAACAGGATAACAAACCCCACTAACACCCATCCACACGACCCCCTAGGCCAGTGCCTAACAACTTCCCATACCGGAACCCATAACCACTACCCCCTAACCAAAACCCTAACCCGTCGCCCGTGCCATTGGTCTGGACTGACTACACCACACTCCACCACATTACCTATCCTGTACTCCCCACCTTCATTACAGACCACTCCCATACTGTCCTCCCCACACCTTCGGTAACTTCCTCAAAAACAGCACCCAACACATCCCACCACATTTCTACACTACACCCCATAATTATGTTGCACCCTCCGGCGGCCAGCTGTTGGCCGGTCTCGTACCCCGACCTCCCGGGTGAAGCAGCCGCACCCTACCCATTGAGCCACCCACTGTCTATGAACAACATCCTCCTTGGTCCTTACACTAACAGGATAACAAACCCACAACACCCATCCACAGACCCCTAGGCCAGTGCTAACAATTCCCATACCGGAACCCATAACACTACCCCTAACCAAACCCTAACCCTTCCGTCCCGTGGCCGACTTTGGGTCCTAGGTACCTCGACGTACCACCTACCTACTACCTACCCCACCTAACTTCCTTATCCTCGTACTCCCCCACCTTTCATTACA
>NW_011341375.1:0-5056 GCF_000735185.1 Notothenia coriiceps
GTGACATCAGTCTTTTAATCCTAGATATATTCTTTCGGTGATAGTAGGCTGATTTAGTAACCGTTTTAATGTGACTGTTGAAACTAAGGTCACAATCCACGACTACACCTAGATTTCTGGCTTTATCTGTTGTTTTGAACAATGCAGACTGATGCTCAGCGCTAACTTTTAAACGTCCTCCCTTGGCTCCAAAAACCATTACCTCAGTTTTATCTTTGTTTAATTGGAGAAAGTTCTGACGCATCCAGTCATTGATTTGTTCAATGCACTTACTCAGTGTTTGAATTGGCACTATCAACAATATTTATGTGTCCAATGTTTTCCAACTAAATATTCCAAAGATTTCTACAAACAAAACTATGTTGTGGTTAGGACATTCAAAAACTTTGATATATCAAGAAAAAAAGGTTGTGGTCATGCTCATGGATAAGAATAAGGGAGTTGTTGTGAATGTCTTAAGATTTTTTAATAAAGATAAGGTAACTTATTAAAAGAGGTATATATTTGTAACATATATGCTTCTGGCATTTCACTGATCAAATGTAATAAATGGACTACATTTATAAAGCCTTTATTTTGTCTTGGCAACACTCAAGGACATTTACACATGTACACAGCAGGGGCAAGGAAAACCGGCGACCTTCTCATAAGTGGATACGCTGCTCAAATAAAACCAGCTGCACAGGTTATGTAATGTTATATTGTTGAGCATGGATTGAAACTAGTCACTAATGAGTAGCATGAATTACAGCACAGATTTCATTTGATAATTACTTGAGCCGTCTAAATTATGATATGTGATATCAGCAGTGGGAATTCCTTAGTGTTGCAGGTGTTTATAGTGCAGTGTCTTCACCTTTGTCCACGGGGACATCTTACATGACTAGATGTCAAGACACATAGAACGCTGTGTCCCTGGTTGGTGGCCCTCGAGGGACTTTTTTTGGATGTCTTCAATAGAGTGGTGCCATGATGACGTATCTTTGCCGGCTGACCGGGATGTTAGTATCGCAATGGTTACTTCATCAAAAAGGAATGGAATTTTTACATTGGATTTGGAAATATAACATCAAATAAAATCTAAGGCAACAACATGTTTATGGTACTCACATGTACCCCCACCTTATCACCTGAATCTCCTCTAGAGCACCATTGTGTTCTTTGTAACCAAATATCTCTCAGAGGGGCGTGGGGAGGGGCTCCTTATTTTCATCTAAAGTAACAGACAGAGAATCAGCACTTTGGAAACAGGGCTGAAACAGAGGGGATTATGGGATGCTGCAATGATCTGTTTGGTATTTGGAGCCAAAAACTTCAGAGACATGTTCTGTATGTATCTGAGACCTATAATATATTGATGAAAAACAGTATAATAGGGGACCTTTAATGTCACTTTTATAATCTTTGAAGAGTATAACAATTTTCAGCATGGTCACATGGCTGCACATCACCACCTCTAAGCTAAAGGCGGCACATTTTTGGCGAGATGGCGTTTAGCAGACATTTAGTCACTTGTTAGCAACCGCCATTTTTATGACACATATGAGCTTCAGACAGTCACAAGTGGGGTATTTACTGTCAATTTTATGTCATAGAACAGAGCGGGAAAATCTCTTCAGCTTTTGTAAACCACAGACCTTATTTCAGGCTTGTAACCAAAAGCATTTTCAAAAAGCCATTGACTTTGAGCTCACATGCTGACTCATAACCTGGTTTTCTGCACGACACCATTCTCTTTAACCCCTCATGTTGTGTCCTCACTCTAGTGTCACGATCGACACACAGGGAAAAGTGTCACATACTTGAATCAGAGCACTTGTATTTGACTTTTACACTTGATGTTGAGATTCATCAGTAAAAAGAGGTGCAGCAAGGTTGTAGGTGCTGCTTCTTTACATTGAACTGTACCGTTAATTACCCACCCATCCAGGAGTTGATGCTACATGGTTGGGTGGATGATGTGAAGCACATGATGAGCGTCGTTTAATTGGCACGGTAGCACTATAATCTGCATGGTTTTATGGATGAATACATTGAACTTTGGACCTTTGAAGTCATAACACTGTCACTAATCCTCGGTTTAATTGTTGCACAGAGGCTGTTATATAACCACCCTACTGCAGAAAAGATGTATCATACACATTTGATTCCACAAAACCAGTTTAATGTCTTCTTAAAATTACATTTGTCTATTTGGCAATCTGCCCCCTAGGAACAATGGCCTGGTTTTAATGACAGTCTTCTTTATATTGCATTGACATTTTAGGACACAGATGAATTCATAGGGAATTATTTTTACATTATTCCCCCCAAAACAGTGTATTATGTAGCTAACTTAGTATTGGTCAAATGAGACTGTTTGTACATGCACTTTGTCTTTAAGAATGGGCAATGCACATTAATTAACATTAGTCTATAATGTAAATTGGCCACATTAAGCCACAGAGGCTAATTTGATTCTGCGGTTCCTGGCAGGGTAATGGCATTGAAACACAAAGAGCACATAAGCACGGACAAAACCACATGAGAACAATTAAAACGCAGAAGCACAATTACAGCACACATTCAAGCATATATGTCCTATTAAAATAGGATAATGTATGCAAACCCATAAACACACAGAACGACACAAAAGCACATACATTAGCAAAGTTAGAGCTAATAGGCACAGACAGTATGACCTATACTCCTATAGGATATCACCGTCATCACAGCATATAGTTGATTGTCCAATAACCACTGTTTGACAGATTTGGAAAAAGAGCTGAGGTTAGTTTCCTTAGTTCTGTGGTCCAGGTACAACTCTTTACACTATCATTCTATTAGAGACTGGATTAGCACTTCTCAGACATTACATTACTGTACATAGGGTTAGGGTTAGGGTTTAGCAACTTACATTCTCAATACCGTGGGCAATCTCCATAGGAGCAATTTGGGGTGAAGTGTCTCAGGGACACAACGACATGCTGACTGCAGTGGGGTTTGAACCTGTGCTCCCCTGATCCGAACACCAACGCACTAATCCACTGCTCCATACGCCTCCCTATACCTACTGCTCTGCCTCATCAGAGGAAGCTTTCCACTTCTCCTCACATCAAATTGAATTATAAGCTGTACAAATTCACAGCTAAATCCCCACACATTGGGACATGTGAAGAGAAGGAAGTGTTGCACGTCTTTTAATTAAAGATGAAATTGATATTTCTCCCTGGTCTTATCAATAATAGCCTTTAAATGTCACTTTCTCTGAGTGATTTGCGACACAGCAGTGAACTACATGCATTCTAAAATAAATGCTGCCAAAGACATGTCTCTGTATAAATCCCCTCCACCCAACTGTCTGTCTCTGAAACAAAAGCTTCTCCAGACATGATACTTTTCCATTAAAGTCAGAGAATATCAAAGAGTGTTCGGTGAGAGAGCATAACTGTAAAGGATTTAACTAGTGACAGAGAAGATGTTTCAGTACACAAGCTACACCAACCTGTGTTTACCTGTGTGTGTGTTGGTGTTCATGTGTGTTTCCGGATGAGACTGTCTTCGAAAGGATATTCTGTACATTTTCGAATTTGTATTTTGTGTCTCTACTGGGACATGTCTCCATGCTTTAATGTTCAAAAAGCCCTTTATTTTTCTCATACTGCCTGTGCTGCAGCACCTCTTTTCACCCTCTGTCTGAAACCAGAGTCCAGTCTGCTCTGATTGGTTAGCTGGCCGGCTCTGTTCTGATTGGCCAACCGCTTAGAGATGTCTATCACGTACAATGTTTTTGAGCGCTAGCCAATAGAAGTGCGAGTGTTACATAGTGATGTCACTATGTTACTAAAGTAATCAAAGGAGTCCAATCAAGGCTTTTCATGCACTGGGGGGGTTTGGGAGACAAACTCCCTCTGGATTGAATTTAGGAATGTTAGCCTTTGCAGACCATTTACATGCAGAAAAGCCTATATAACCCACAGAAAAAGGGAAAAATCCCCAAAAGCATAATACAGTAGGGCGTGTTTTAAGATGAATGCTAAGTTCTGCATAATTTCACAAATAGCCATGGAGATGTCATTGTGTTCTCAATTTCTAACTCTGGCATTATATACCTTCACACCCAGCGCAGTTCTTTGTTGTGGTTGTCATATTGTATATTTCCATACACTTCAATACCAATCAGGCAGGAGAGGGCTCGTTTGGCCAAGGTCATCAAAAGGATTTTTTATCTAGTTATCAGTTCCTCATTTGTGGCTGGCACACATACAGTCATGTGACCGTAAACTAAATGGAACTCTCATTTTGTGTAGATGTTGTTGCATATTGCTCTCACCTAAGATCTTCATCATCATAACTACACTGTAGCTATGCACGTATGACCAATAAAAGCCTTGAACCTTGAACCTCTGCAGGTCTAGACATTTTGACATGTTACGGCCCGTACACACAGCGGCAAACGTTGACGCTTCACCATTCACTTTGAATGGGGTGACGTCACTTTTTGCCGAACTGCATTTTGGGAAGCGACGCGACGCGTTGCTGGCGTTGCTGGCGTTGCTGGCGTTGCTGGCGTTGCTGGCGTTTTAACATTGCTATAGAGAACCGCAGTGACGCGTCGTAAAACCCAGAAGTAAGTTAGCATTTTTAGCACTTCCGGTTCCTTCCTCAAAAAGCAATGCATTTTTTCCATAGGATTTTGGAAAATAGCTCGAAATAAGGTCTGTGGTTGACACAAATTTAAGAGATAAATCACGTTTTGTTCTACGACATTAAATACATCAGCAGTGACCCCACTGGGGATTTTTGAAGAGTTTACGTGTCTGAAAAACGATGGTTGTTACCGAGTGGCTAAATAGGACTACAGAAATTGTCGAGGCCGTTGTACGTCATTACGCCGAATACGTAAACACTCCTGCTAAGTTTGTTTTCCCCTGTGTTCTGCTTGAAAGCAAGTACCTGCCTATCTTTAGTATCTGTATATCTATATCTGACCATTAGAATCTGTATTTTTGAAATTGTCGTTTTTAACACCGTAGTTTTACAAATTATAGAATAATTAATTACCAGAGTTTTCAAT
>NW_011341376.1:0-2542 GCF_000735185.1 Notothenia coriiceps
CTACTGACCCAGAATCAGCACTTCTCTAACAGGGCTGAAACAGAGGGGTATGAGGGATGTCTAAAATGCATGATCTGTTTGGTATTTTTAGCAAAACACATCATAGACATGTTTTTCATATATTTTTATATATCTGCTACCCATAATATATGCCTGAAAATAGCATGAAAGGAGATCTTTAAATAATCCGAAATAGTCAGTGCAGAATCATGTGTGTCCCTCTGGCACTTTCGGGTTATGACAAATAGGATTTTCCAAATTATTATTTTCATTATATATTTTCAGATTTCCCCTATAAAAGCACCTCCTTTAGTATCATGTGTTCTTGTGCTGCTTATAGAGGCAGGACGTTAGCAGAAGAGGACATTTTATTTCTCAATCAAGGCCAATATTATGGCTGTCACTGTAAAGTAGCTCTCTGTACCCTTGGAGGTTCATCCATTGTAGTACCAGAGGAGGCATCAGGTGGATAATTCCTAAACAGCTTGTGCTCTCTATACAGGACAGACTCTGTGGATTGACTGAAGTGCATACTTGAAAGAACATTCTGTACGCACTCAAGGACTTTAAAATACATTCAACTCTGTGTTCTCTTTAGCAGGGTACGGTAAGACATCTGGACTGACATTTCTGTGCCATTCATTGCTGCTTTGGATGCGTCTGAAAATGGGTTATATTTCTCATCCAAAGCTGCGGAGGTAAGGACTAAAGCCCAATATGTTCATACTGTCAAGACTGGATTGACCGTGGATAATTGACATGGTCCTTGAGTATACATAGACCAAATTCTAGTTCCTGTCTGTCATGCTGTGCACTACTTGGCCAATCTACCAGGACTTCAGGGCAGGATAGGGTGAGAGCCATTGCCCAAGAAGGTATCACAGGGCTGGGATATATTGACCGTATTAAAGAGGTGTGAGAAGACAGTTGGGTGTGCTCAGCTGTGTAACAGTGTAACTGTAGAAACATATATTAAACTTGTTAAGGATACACAGAGATTGCTAAAAGGGACCTGTGAGCACTAGAGAAACAAGCAGGGAAGCCCGAGGGGGCCAGAAAAAAAAACCCTGAAAAGACAAAAAAAAGAAAACAACGCAGCCCCATTAAAACCAAGCCATATGGGGAATTCAGAAATCAGCAATCTGCATGTGGTTAAGGCACCTATAGCAGGATTGAACAGAGGAAAAGAGACAAACAAATTAGTGTAGAGAGCCAAATGAAACAGGTTTTACTGTGTAATTAAAATACAAAGCCCCAAACCTGTTTGGTTTGCATGAGCCCACTTATATCTTTGTTTACCGAGCTTTGGTTGGACCAACAAGAAGACCAATTAAATTCTCGGCGATCTCATGTACAGTTTGTGTAGAGTGAAAAACCAATGGGTATCAAGCGCAAGTATGGGCACGAGCAAAAAATAGGACTGAAGTGCACAACCAGGCAAAAAGGTCTTTAGTCAAGCGTTTAATCCAAAAGGTAAAAATAAAACAGGCAATGATCAAAAAATGTACTGACTGGAAGTAACGAAAAACAACCAACTAAGTTGGCGGAAAACTACTAAAGAAGCAACAAAAAAACAACCAGCTAGGTTGGTACAAATGCTAAGCAGCTAGAACAATAGCTTACGTCAGGAGAGAAACATGGAGCACTTTCTGCTATACAGACAAGACGAACTGGCACTGACCAAGGAAACAGCACAGACAAAATACACAGGTGAGGAGTGATCATTAGAGACAGCTGAGGCTCATTGAGGCCAGGCAGGTGATTAACAGGGAGTGAAAATACACAGATGAGGGAGTGAGACAATCAGCCAGGGCCAGGATGTGACAGATCTTCAAATTTCTCCCTGCAAAAAAACCCAAACATGGCCGACCTTTTTTGTTATTCTCGGTGGAAAATGCCTATTTTAAGGTTAGTTTGGTCATTAAAATGCGTTTTGATGTCATTTGATGCGAGAAATATGAGTTGTTATTTCAGATTATGTGTGCAGTGGATGTACATGATCTTTAGTTTGCTAGTTATTACGAAGATTACTTCAGGAAATTGTGTCCATGGAACGTTTTCATTGTTACCAAGGCGGTTGCTAGGGACGCTGCTTTCGATATTATTTATGTTATGTTGTGAAACTGTTTAATGGTGTTGCTGTGCAATTCTCCAACCCAGTCTCACATCTCACATCTCACATCACATCGTCATAAACACATACCGGAAACAGACGTAGGCAAGATCCTCAGCTCGGTGATTGGATGGTTTAGCCGCAATGCATGTTGGGAAATGGTGTTTATGCACATGTCTACCCTACTTTTATCATTTTCGAATCATAAATCTAATCGATAGATTTAGACTTTTGAAACTACAAGAAGATAAGGAGGACTTTTACAAAAAAGTAATAGAGATTTTTGTCCAAAGGGATAGGCAAATGGACTTCATCTTCAAGTCAAGGTAAGACTGCATTTATTGAAAATGGGATCTTGGAGCAACACACTCTCACTCCCTAAGTGTCCAGGAGCAACGCTTGGTCAGGGTCCCGAGGCATGCAGTTGTG
>NW_011341377.1:0-2040 GCF_000735185.1 Notothenia coriiceps
GTACCATTTAGAATCTGTGTGTTTGAATATGGATCTGAAGTTGGCGTGACGTTGAAGTCGTGCTGCTGGACTCGGCTGTAGTTCCTTTATAGCATCACGTTAGCATTTTGCTTCTGGCGACTAGATTTATAATTAGAAAATTATAAAAGTAGGGTAGACATGTGGAGATTATCCGGCTGAAAAAAACGTGCATTTTTTAAACAGGTTAGTTTTCCACAGAAATCCCATTGCTTTTTTCTCGAGGGAACCCATGCGCAGCTTACTTCCAGGTTTTAGGACTGCACCTCTCTATTGTGTATTTATATTTACAGAAGAATATTTCGAGCCCTTAAAGGGGACCTATCATGCAAAATGCACTTTTGTACGTCTTTCATACACGAATATTTGTCCCCGGTGTTCCAGGGAACTTACCAAGTGTCAGAAAATACAACCCTCTCTCTTTTCCTCCATACCCAAATCTCTAAAAACAGGACTGCAACGGATTTGATACAGACTGATCCAGATTTGCACCTCTATGATGTCACAGAGGTGCACTCCGCCTGTATGGTCAACTCTCCACCTATCAGGGGAATGAGAGGTTGCCGTGGCATGGCAACAGCATAGCAACAGCATGGCAATAGCATAGTAACATGACGCGTGTGCCTCGCCCCCGCCTTTGCAGGGGCGGGGGGTCAGCTCCAGCTCATGCAAAGACAGAGCTGGAGTGAGGCAAAATGAGGCATGGCTAAAATGCATGATCTGTTTGGTATTTTGAAAAATAAAACTTATAAATATACCTTTTATAGGTATGGCCCTACAATATATTATTCAAATATAGCATGATAGGTCCCCTTTAAAATGAACACATTTGGGTCAATACTCAAATGGACAAAATCACACACTTTACAAAAGCAGTCACATAAAAAACCCTCAATTGGTTCGGACAAAGGAACTACAGAACAGAAAGCAGATTGGCGAAGTGTCTGTTATTATACGAGTCAACACAAAACAAACAGTCTAATGACAACAACATATTCTGTCTGCCTTGTTAGTTTGCACTCCTGATTATCCACACAAACATTCAAACAATTAAACAGACTTGAAATGATGAAGGCAATTGCAAACGGCAAGGTATTACAAAATGCAAACCATACGTTGGTGTTTGATTTTCACCTCTATATCAAGAATTCATTTTCCTTTAGGTGTTCATTATGAATTGAACTAAAACACTGACAACAAATAAAAACGTGGGTATACAAGAAGGAGATTCAAAATATGACACAAATTCATCATACCCTCATAATATAAAATAAACAAGGTTTGAATTGAAGTTAACCACTATTACCTGCTTCCAAAATACTTAACCCTTAGATGCAGAAGTGGGTCTTCTTTGACCCGGTGAGGTGGTTTTCTTGAAGTATCTTTACATTTTTTTATCATTTCATATTCCAGCTATTCCTCAAAAAATATGTTTTGGATATCATGCCATTCAAATTTTAAATTAAAATTTTAAGAAATTGTAGTTTTTGTTTTACGACCTCAAGCTTCCATAAGTGGGTCAAAAATGACCCGCATGCATTTCCTATGGAATCCTCTGGGAACCTTTGATTCTTATCACCTGTTGCTGTCAGGAATACATTCACTGACTACATCACAAGTGACACCTCTCAGGAAGATTATTTCACACAGCAAGATCTGATACCTGTCATTATAATAATAATAATACATAATATTTGTATAGGGCTTTTCAAGGACTCAAAATCGCTTTACAATATAAGGGAAGGTTAGGGTGGGGGGTATAGGACTGTCAAACTTGATCAACCAGCATGGATTGATGGGGGGTGGGCTATGAGTAGACAAGAGAAGAGATGAGTTTTGAAAAGGGACTGGAATACTGTGAGGGTCTCAGAATAGCGGAGATCTTTGCATCGATATGTTCAAAGCGTGTAAAAACAAAATCTAAAATTATAAATAGTGAAAATTAAATATAAAATATTTCTAGTGTGAACCAAAATATAATACTAAATATTATACAAGTGATTACATATACTTAACCAATAT
>NW_011341378.1:0-10561 GCF_000735185.1 Notothenia coriiceps
GTGTGACCAATGGCCATTTACAATTATTAATACTATTACTATTATTAGCATTAGTCTATATTTTGGTTGAAACTAAGCCATAAAAAAAAAAAAAAACATAAATAATAATTAAAATATAAATAAATAAAATCGATTTTTAAAAATAATATTCGATTATGGAGACTGTAACGAATATTAGAATAATCGAATAATCGCTGGCATCCCTAGTTTCAGGTGCAGTTTAAGGTTGGTCGTATTGCTAGCTTTTGTTGCTACCTTTTTAAAACAAATGCGACACACCGCCCGGCTCATTCAAGTCCGTAGGTTCGTCTCGTTGATTTGTCTTAAATCCAAAATATTCCCACACCGGAAATGTGGTATTAGGTTTTGCAACGACTTCCATTTAACTTCAAATTCCCCTCGAGTAAGTCCCACGTTGTGAGCTTTTTCTCTATATTGTTAATTTGGCTGCTCCACTGCTGCACGCGGAGTGTCCTGACCTGGCTGTGTGTGAGCCCCGCCCCTCACAGCAGTTAACAAACACGCATGTAAACGCAATTTATCGAGCTCAGAAAAGTTATCGAGTCCATTTTTATTTATCGTACGATAAGTCAATTTATTGATTATCGCGACAGGCCTAAGATATAAGTTACTTTGGGACAGAAAATACAATGAGCTTAGGCCTGTTCTCAAAACATTTCTCCAGACATTGCCTCTCAAAGAAACGTTACTTTACCTGCTGCATTGTCCAATACTACGCTCCTCTTTGCTTGTGTTTGTCTCTAACCACAGTCTTGGGAATATTACTAGAGCGTGAAGATGCACAAAGTTGATGGCTTGTATACCCAATAGTAGAAATGGCGCTCAATCAAAAAGAGAACAAAAAATGGAAACGCAAGAGAACATTTGTTGCGTCTTGGAGAGAAATATATAACTGTTGGATGCCTAGGCTAAACATAATATGCAGTTGCAGAAGTTTCACCACAATCTGTGTCCAAATACTGATCCAGTTCTTGTACTGTATGGTTGTAGTGAAATGTCTGGTAGTGCTGCCTCGACTCTGTCCATGAATGCTTGCACCCCAAACTGTTGTACCAGCTGCGTGTTAGTTGAAGTGAACACAATTAAACTGGTTCTTTGGATGATTTTCAAGAGATCAGAAGCCAAGCTGTGTTGTTTAAGTTCGTCAATGTGACATTTGAAATGTGTGTAATTATATGAACTTCAGTAAACGTCTAAAGGAACTTGTCAAACAGTAAGGAGTGCCTCAGGGCCAGGAGCCAGTCAAAAGTTATTCAGGGCCAGTAAATAAAGTACATTTTGTTCCAGACATTGAAGAACGTTTGGAACGCTGGCACATCTCCATATTGGCTACGAACTGAAGTAACATATCCAGCCTGCATTGCAGTTGCTCCTGTTAACACAGCACTAAACGCACCGCTTGTTTGGTGTCGATAAAGAAGCTGTTGGGTTAATTGATTGTCTCTCAGGCTAGCTAGCTTTGAGATGCTACCTGGATGAAATTCAAACATGTGCTCACACTGTCAGATATGAATTGCTTTTGAGCAGAAATAAGAAGTAATTTTGTTTTTGGGTAGTGAGTGAAATGGGCTCTGTTAAGAGTTATTGAAGAAGAAATGTAAAGGATTCATTTATTTAAAATGTGTGTTGTTTCCTAATTACTCATGTGAACATGTTTTGATTGCATTAATGTTTGAAGTTACGAAGAAATAAACCTTTACAAATATCTAAATCAATGTATGTATAGTGTACTGAGGGAAGTGGATTGACTCTCTGAGCTGTAAATAGTTTATAATCCCATTGATTCTGTTCTAAGACATTAATATTTGGCTCTTCAAATCTCATTCAAATATTAATATGTAGGTTTCATTGCTCTGAAGAACAGTGAATATCTTCGAGCTGAATCCTGTTGTTGTGGTAGCATAATACGTCTCTCTCTGGATCCAGACGGACTCCCTGTGGACGCATTTAAAGACATTCCTCAGCTCCCTGAACAATGCAGTACTGCACTGTTTATTGACTTGCTGTTTATAGGGAAATGTGGGTGTAGTCTTAAACACTCCTACTAACTCATGGAATCATGAAGTGCACAGAAAGAAGTACTTCAGGATTGATCAGCGATACATTATAGAGGTGTTATAGTGACGTTGGTATAAGAGTTGCTTGATGAGTGTGAGCTAAACTAGGGCTGCACGATTTGGGGAAATAATCTAATTGCGATTTTTCTGACAGATATTGCGATTCGATTTGCGATATTTGTTTTTAAGCGACCCAACGGAAGTTCATTGTAAAATGCGGCCATATCTCCGGCTAGGAAGGTCGCATCAACGTGCTCCTGTCTCTAGCACCCCCGCAGCCCGAGCTACGAGTGAAATAACTAAACTTACATGAAACTTCCGTTGGTTTGCTTTAAAGTCAAGCTTCAGTTTAAGATTCACCCTGCAATAGAAACATGTGATGGAGCATTACTAACCTGGCTCAGATGGTTTGTTTCACCAAACCATCTAGGAGAGCTCCATTGGAAGCCATTTGGAAAGGGCAGGCACTTTCAAAAATCACCTTCTATCATGGGCCACTTCTGATTGGTTAACAATGGCTGGTACATGTGGAGCACAGCACTTCTGATTGGTGTGGATTACTGACTGACACACAAGAATGAAAAAAATAAATAAAAAAATTGCAGGCTTTGCGATTTTTAATTGCATCATTTCAAATCGCGATTTTGATTTAAAATCGATTAATCGTTCAGCCCTAAGCTAAACAGCTGCCTTCAAATCAGAAACAGGACACTTGGCATCTTATACCTCTCAACTATCCTGACAGCTGGAGTGTAATAACACTACACTGTAACATGTTGTTTCCTGTCACCATCGATATATATCATTATGTATCTAGTACATTTTAATGTAGGGAGAGGATTTTTTAAATGGTTTTTCATGTTTTTTTGTTTGTACAGAGTCCTTCTTACACAACACATCCACCCAACACTCTTCTGTCAGGAGAAACGTCCTGCCGCTTCAGAAATAATGCAAAAATAAAAACACAAATGCTTGGTGACGTTCAGGATTAAAAAGATGAAAAACTGTCTCTGTTGCCGAGTTAGTCGTCTCATAACTGTAAGTGTTTGTCAGTATATCTGAAATGACTAGGTTAGCTACGTTAGCTAGCTAGCTTACAGCAGATCTGCAGTAACATTAGAAGGAGTCATGTGATCACATTGTTAAAATAAGCCCATAACACATTTTAGGTAAGTTTCCAACAACAGAGACAGTTTTTTTCATCTGCATGCGTTTTAGCATATTTGTGTTTATATATCTGCATTGTTTCTGAAGCTGCGGCGTGTTTCTCCTGATGGAAATGTTTTGGCTCGTTAACACCTGTTAGCCACTGTAGATATCTTTGAGTGATGGGTTTGTAAACAAAGTAATGTTTGTAGATGGAGAACCAATCACTGTACAACGGTTCTCAGACACGATCAGAATAAGAAACCAGCAGTCATTGGTAAAAGTAACTCGAAGCCAAGCATCAAATTACAGTGTGTTATGTTAAATGTGTCCGTTTCAAGTGCACAGCAAGGCCCTTAACAAGCTGTAGGTATCGGAAAACGTGTTGTTTTAGCAAAGCTCTTATTCTTTAGACTTCACGATATAAACAGAAGTTTAGTCGAGGATTAGCACTGTTTGAAATGGATCAGCTAAACATATGGGCTAACAAGTCAACCCTCTTGAGTCGAAACACTTGCACATTTCAGATGGCCCCAAAAAAACTGATATTTATATGAAGAACCACTTTACGAAATATAATAATACGCCCAACTTCACTTCTGCTACTCACCTAACCCTAACCTTTAAATTCTTCTTTTTCGGTGCCATAACTACCTCATAGGGCTGTACCCGAATATCCGAATATTTAGTCGTTGGCCTACTATTAGGTTTTCAATTTCGTTATTCGTTTTTTTTTTTTTTTTCCTAATTGAATGCTATCAATAAAAGCGAATTGCCAGATTATTATACTATATTTATACTTTTTAGTTGCACTTTTAAAATGCGGAAATATATACAATCTCAGCTTGGGCGCCTGACATCGCTTTCAATAGCTGGATCTGATCAATATGGACATAAACGCGAGTGAAGTCTAATCTGACGGGAGAGAGAGATCAGCTGCTGCTGACGAGTCGACACGCAGCTCTGCATGATCACATGCAGCAGCGGTGAGCGGAGACAAACACACACTTCAGGTTAGAATATCACACGTAGCTATTTTAATTAGCTCTCAAACTACCGTAACTAGTTATAGATATGTTTAGTTTTACTGTCGGGTCACTCATTACTGGATCAGCGAGCTGCATGATACTGATAGTTAATCTACTATAATTAGTTTGTTTAATATCGAATCATATCAATTTGTTTATAAATAACAAAGAAGATCTTTGACCGGCACTTTTCTCATTTTGTCCGGAAGAGTTAACGGAAACTCTGGGCACAACAATTGTGAAAAGTCACCTGAATGCTGTAAGTAGTATCTTAGCCTAGTTGTTGTCCAGTTGCCATGACGAAGCTGCTTTATCCTCCGTTACAACAGTAACGTTACACATGATAAAAACGTGCCCCCCCCGCGTGCCGGATATCCGAATATTCGCTGCTGATTTCTACCGAATATCCGGAGCCCGAAAAATTGTATTCGGGACAGCCCTACTACCTCAAATGTCTAATGGTATCTGAGTTATACAGTTTGTGTCTCTGATAAAGCAGCCGTTATTGAAGAAAATGATGAAAAAACAACAGCTGATTCCAAGCTCCTTAACGGTACCGTATGCCAACATGAAAATATGTGTTGCTTCTTCGCTTCGAAATGTGATCGTGACGAAGAGGCAGAACTCTTGACCAACTGGTGGGATGTTTGGCCGGCTGCTAATACTGTACTGAGCAGCTGTCAGAAAGGACTTCCAATCCCTTCTGGTATGTTGCTGTCCAGTTCTTTCAATACAGCACTTCAATTATCTGACTGAACAATCCCCAGCAGTGTTTTAAAACCCTGTATTCAACCTCTATTTAACCAGAAACAAGCAGTTACTAGGGGATTACATTTATTTTGCAATGCCGAACTAGGGTGATGCAGCGATCTGGCCAATGTTGACATCCAATAAAATACGAGCAATACATACGAATGTACAGGTACATAGTCAAATGTAAGGTCCATGCAAGAAGTTAAATGTGCGTTTGATAGGGATCCTGCATGTTAATGAATATCATTATGAAATAAAATATGTAAATATGCTGGAGTTACATGCACAGTCCCTAAAACAGAAACTTTACAAATGACAATATACAAGTTAGAGTAATAAAATACATTGTACTACAGTTCCTAACACAAACAAAGAACAATAAGACCAATGCATCCGAGCTAGAGCTGCTCGATTACGGCAAAAAAATCATAATCTCGATTATTTGGGTCAATAATTGTAATTGCGATTATTAAATGCGATTATTCATTGACTTTGAAAACATCCATTTATTGTAAAACAAATAATAATTTGAACTTTTTAACTGTTGAATTATACGTTCAGGGTAATCAACTGAAAAACCTAAATAAAATAAAATAAATTATACATTCATGTTTACATTTAAATAAATAATATCGAAATAATAAATACCAATGAACAAGATCAACAAACATGTTGCAGTGCACTGTCACAACCTGAAAACTCCTTAACATATAGCCAACATTTTGGTAAAACATATTAATAATAAAAAAGAAAAATTAATAATAAAAAAATAATCGTTATATTTCGATTACGTTGTTTTCGTAATCGTTGCAAGCCATAACCGAAATTGCGATTAAAATATGATTAATTGAGCAGCCCTAATACGAGCAAGAACTACCAACCTTTGTTTAAAACCAGAGATGAGGGAATCTAATTTAAGCTTACCCCACATGTTAGTTACTTAAGTTACCTCAGCATCTGATCACCAGTAATGGAAAACAGGAGCAACAATACAATGAATACTCTTCTATCGTCATATTTTCATGACTAACATGGCTCAAGGTATCCTGTTTTCAATCAGCTAGTTCTGATCGATCCTCACAAAACCAGAATAAGGGGTCATCACTTTTCTCAAAAGATTAACAGAAAAGCTTTGGTTGGAGAATGTAAACTCTTTGCCGTGGTCATTCTGTGCTGCAGGGCTTTACAAAGCTCAGTGAATACTTTCTTTCATTTGCTTCAATTTATGCGATTTCCCCTGACCTTCCTGTCAGTCAGTCACACGAGAGAGTGACAGAAGAGACATTTGAGCTGAAATGACTCGAGGTCATTCATTAGAGATACTGAATGGAGAATGTTCTGTAAAGATCTCTTTTTGACAGAAAGCACTATGCCATTGAACAAGTTTTGAAGTGACATTGGAATACCTACCAATATTTAGTATCCTTAGTTTTGGGGTTGGAAGTCACCTAAATTACTATATTAACGATTTAATACTGCGTTGGTATATTTCCTTTAAAGAGGCCCTATTCTGCTTTGTTTCCTCCACCCTAAAACTACTTGAAGTAGAGACACTACATACTGATATACACCTGAACATCAGCAGGAGAGGACTCTTTAAAGTAGAGACACTACATACTGATATACACCTGAACATCAGCAGGAGAGGACTCTTTAAAGTAGAGACACTACATACTGATATACACCTGAACATCAGCAGGAGAGGACTCTTTAAAGTAGAGACACTACATACTGATATACACCTGAACATCAGCAGGAGAGGACTCTTTAAAGTAGAGACACTACATACTGATATACACCTGAACATCAGCAGGAGAGAACTATTTAAAGTAGAGACACTACATACTGATATACACCTGAACATCAGCAGGAGAGGACTCTTTAATGTAGAGACACTACATACTGATATACACCTGCAGGATACGGCCCCTTTAACTAAAAGCGTGTAGGCTTTTCTCCTAAAACATTCAGTGTCCTTGAGCTGAGTTCCTTCTACCTTTGAAGGACTTCAAACATGACAGAAATGACTAAGCTTTCACAATCCCTGGCATAAATGATTCCGCGGTCAAACTTCTGCTCGTACATTTCACTTGAGTTTGGTGTGAGGTTTTCTGACTGCCTGTACAAGAGTTGTAGACTTTTATTTGAGCAGTTCCTTCCTCACAGATCCTCTAAAGTTTTGTCAGTGTTGAAGGGGTTTATTATTGGGTAGCTTCGGCCTTCTGCAGTTTGTTTTGGTGGCGTTTGAGTTCAACCTTCGGCTGGGTTATCCAAGGACAGCCTCACTTGAAGGCTCTCCCGCTTTGCTTTGGCTCGTTGCCTCGGTGCCACAGCCACTCATGTTTTAAGTGTGTGTGTGTGTGCTCCGCAGCCAAGTCTCTTATAGGACCTCTCAGTGTTTGGCTCCGTTCGTATCCTCCTTCCTGATCAGTCAGATCCATTTCCCAAAATGTGATGTTGCCAACAGGCTCCAGAGAGAAAAAAAGAGGTGTTTCCCAGATGTGGAGAGATTCTTGGTGATTTCCAGGTGTAGCAGTTGGTGTTCGGGCCAAAGAATATTGTATAATCGGACCAATTTAATCTTTATGAACATGCTGACACGGTTAACAGACCATACCAGTCTTCTAGAATATTAACAGTTGCAGTTACAAGTTATATAATACATGAACATTAACGCTGCGTTCATAAATATGTTTCTTTTTAGGATTTAGCTAAATTAATGATGGCACTTATATAAAAAATAGGGATGTCCCAATTAACTTTTTTTGCTCCCGATCCCATTCCGATCATTTGATTTTCACAATCTGCCGATACCGATTTTTCCCGATCCGATCTTTATGCAATGCATTGAGAAAAAAAAGGAAAAAAGCATTCAAGTTGTCCCTTAAGGTTATTTATTTATTTAAATGATAGTACCCAACTACCCATTCTATCCAACATGGATATAGCTTCTTTTTTTCACAGCAGCATTGGATCAAAACAAAATAAAGCTTATCAGTGCTCGTTAACTTGCTGCTACTATTAGACACTGCGCCCACTCTGTTGCCAGATTTGAGAGAAATAAGCAACCAGGTCTATGAAAACAAGCCCAAAAGAAGCAACACATACATGATTTTGTGTAATTTGAAACCAAAACTAAGGCCTCAGGATGACTTTAAGACTTGAACATGGTCGTTTTTGTTTTGTAATATTAAATAAAATAATACAAATATATATATTTTTTAAATTTCCCGATCCCCGATCTTTTTCTCCCCATTCCGATCTTTTGAAAATCACGTGATCGGATCAGGATATCTCTAATAAAAAAGTATTATCCTAACTATCAGGATGCACAAATCACATAGAGGCTTGGCTTAGCTTAGCATTAGCAATTGCCTATGCTAACACAAGCTAAGAGCTATCCTCACCCTGCCAAAACGGTGCTACTTCATATTTTTGACCGTATAAGAAGATGAAATGACTGTCCGTTGTGTAAACCAATCATAGTGATGGAGTTAAATGGATTTTAGGTGTTGGTGGAGACCAAAACAGAGCTAAAAGAGAGTGAATATGCAAAATGCATGCTAACAAATCATTTTGAAAAGAATGCTGATATTGTTGCTTGTCTGCTAGAAGTGTAAATAGTTATAATATACGTTTGTCGATGCAATTTCATTGATTTAAAAGCACGTTCTTCTGGCCATATATTGCTGCTTTAAAATAATATAATAAGAGTTAACGATGCATTTATCAGCCAAACATGGGCGATTTCATTCCTGGTTAAAGTTGGAGGTGATGAGCCATCTGTGAGACTTGAATCTATGAAGTAAAGAGTTTAATGGTGAGGTTTAAAGGGTTAAAAGACATGCTTTAAATGTTATAAAAGACAGGGATCTGAGGCCGACCCGAGGAAAATGAGGACATCCCTCACATTGAAACGATTCACTGAATCACACAGGAGTTGCACGGAGCCAAATCTCTAATAGGGTCTATATAAAACCGCCAACACATATAAAACAAATTCAAGATGTTACTTCTGGCAGCACGTGGAACATGTTCTGGAAGCTCCCCAGATACAAAATAAAAAGGATTGTGTAAGATGGTAAATTGGAAGTGAGCACAACTGACCTACACATGTTCTGTGTGTCGATAATTGTAATGCCGGGGTGGGGACTGTAAAGTAAACAGCTGTGAAACCAAAGCTCTCTGGGTTTTTTGTCGACGCAAGTGTTCGTGCATAAAGAGCATTGTCCTGCTGTGATAAGCCATTTTTCAGAGATACTAATACTGTATACTGTGCAGCTGTCAGAAACAACTTCCAATCGCTCTGGTGTGTTTCTGTCCAGTTCTTTCAAAACAACACTTAACCAGCAGTGTTTTTAAAATCCTTTATTCAACCTTTATTTAACCAGAAACAATAAATGATTAGGGGTTACATTTATTTTGCAATGCCGAACTACGGTGGTGCAGCGATCTGGCCAAGAAGGCAGCAAACTCTCATGTTGACATCCAATCAAATACGAGCAATACATACGAATGTACAGGTAAATAGTCAAATGTCTTGTCTATGCATCAACTGAAGAAGTGAAATGTGCGTTTGATAGGGATATGTTAATTATTTTAGATGTAAATATGCTGGAGTTGGCAACAAAATGCTAATTGACATGCATAGTCCCTAAAACAGAAACTTTACAAATGATAATACACAACTTAAAGTAATACAAGACATTGTACTTCAGTTCTTAACACAAACAAAGAACAAGAAGACCGATGCATTGTTGCAAGAAATATATTGTCCCACTTTGATAAGCCATATTTCAGAGATAATGTTGCAGAGCAGCACATTGTTGGGTCTCTGCCTCAAGAACTTTCTCAGCTACAGAAGGTCTCCAGGGAATCCATGTTTTGACTGCCAGAGGTGGGAAGAAGTGGAGTACAAATACTTCGTTACTCTACTTCAGTACATTTTTCTGGTATCAGTACTTTACTCCACTACTTATTTTTCTGACGACTTTTTACTTTGACTTCTTACATTTTGAACCCAAATACCTGAACTTTCTACTTCTTACATGTTGAACACAAATACCTGTACTTTCTACTTCTTACATTTTGAACCCAAATACCTGAACTTTCTACTTCTTACATGTTGAACACAAATACCTGTACTTTCTACTTCTTACATGTTGAACACAAATACCTGTACTTTCTGCTTCTTACATGTTGAACACAAATACCTGTACTTTCTACTTCTTACATGTTGAACACAAATACCTGTACTTTCTACTTCTTACATGTTGAACACAAATACCTGTACTTTCTACTTCTCACATGTTGAACACAAATACCTGTACTTTCTACTTCTTACATGTTGAACACTTCTTACACTTTGAACACAAATACCTGTACTTTCTGCTTCTTACATGTTGAACACAAATACCTGTACTTTCTACTTCTTACATTTTGAACCCAAATACCTGAACTTTCTACTTCTTACATGTTGAACACAAATACCTGTACTTTCTACTTCTTACGAACACAAATACCTGTACTTTCTACTTCTTACATCTTACATTTTGA
>NW_011341379.1:0-1117 GCF_000735185.1 Notothenia coriiceps
ATACAATGTTTACTACTTTGCTTATGAGGACAGACAGTCCTTTATTTACAGATTCTTGACATTCAATTGTAATTTCTATTTAGTAAATAGTTACATTCATGTGGATTTATCCAGTTTGCACATTTGTATGCATGCACTTATAGGTGCATTTGTTGTTGTTGAAGGCCTGGCTGTTAGTCTTTATTTACACTATTTTGTTGTAGGCCTACTGGCCTAGATGTTTATGCAGCTTTAAAGCACCTTGGCTTTGTTCTGAATGCACTTTGTTGTAGTTATTCTACAGAGAAAAGAAAATGCACTTGACTTGGAATTAATGTACTGTATGCATTCAAAAGTGCTGAATAAATGTTTTATGGACCCATAATAGTGATTATTATTTAAGTTAAGTTTTGCCATAATCATTTATCTTTCCATAATCAGGCAGCTGAACAACATTGGTAAAAAATGTATACATTATATATTTCTATTAATCATTTTCGGCCTTTCGGCATTCGGTTTTCGGCCAACTGTTTCCTATTTTCGGTATCGGTTTCGGCCAAGAATTTCCCATTCGGTGCACCCCTACTAATTGCAGTACCCAAAAGGAGCTATACAAATGCCGCAGTTTTTGCGTGGCTGTGTATTTAGTTGAAAGCCCAGTGGCGATCTGCTCATCTCTCATCGAAATAATATGCTACAAAGGGGCGGACTGGCCATCTGTGAGTTGCACTTTCCTGTCGGCTCCCAGACCGTAGTTGAGGAGGGCAGAAACAACAAGCTTCAGGTTCAATAACCCACTTTAGCTTAAATGACTGGAGAGAGGCGAGCTCTTCTTGGGAGGCCGTTGCATTTATTTAGCTGTTCTTCTGTTTCACAAAATACATCACAGACCTCTGTTTTTCTGCTTCCTCGTTTCACTTCCAGAAACATACACACGTTCCACAAACACACATGCACAAGCCACACCCCTCTCTCTCTTAAAGGGACAGCGATCTCATCTTACTCTGCATTACCCTAATATCATAACATGTGTGCTCTGGAAAATCACAGAACGGACGATCGTCCTTATCATTATGCCGTTTAAACCAATTATTTAAATGTGTTAAATTCGGCATCATGTAAGTTGCGCTGACAGGTC
>NW_011341380.1:0-3150 GCF_000735185.1 Notothenia coriiceps
TTACTTAAGTACAAGATCTGAGTACTTCTACTTTTACTCAAGTACAAGACCTGAGTACTTCTACTTTTACTCAAGTACAAGACCTGAGTACTTCTACATTTACTCAAGTACAAGATCTGAGTACTTCTACTTTTACTCAAGTACCAGATCTGAGTACTTCTACTTTTACTCAAGTACCAGATCTGAGTACTTCTACTTTTACTCAAGTACAAGATCTGAGTACTTCTACTTTTACTCAAGTACAAGATATGAGTACTTCTACTTTTACTCAAGTACAAGATCTGAGTACTTCTACTTTTACTCAAGTACAAGATCTGAGTACTTCTACTTTTACTCAAGTACAAGATCTGAGTACTTCTACATTTACTCAAGTACAATATCTGAGTACTTCTACGTTTACTCAAGTACAAGATCTGAGTACTTCTACTTTTACTCAAGTACAAGATCTGAGTACTTCTACTTTTACTCAAGTACAAGATCTGAGTACTTCTACTTTTACTCAAGTACAAGACCTGAGTATTTCTACATTTACTGAAGTACAAGACCTGAGTACTTCTACTTTTACTCAAGTACAAGACCTGAGTATTTCTACATTTACTGAAGTACAAGACCTGAGTATTTCTACATTTACTGAAGTACAAGACCTGAGTATTTCTACATTTACTCAAGAACAAGATCTGAGTACTTCTACTTTTACTCAAGTACAAGACCAGAGTACTTCTACTTTTACTCAAGTACAAGACCAGAGTACTTCTACTTTTACTCAAGTACAAGACCAGAGTACTTCTCCCACCTCTCTGTGGATGTGAGCATCACCCAAATGCGTTACAATGCTGTGTTAAAGTCACTACTGCCTGACACCCTGAAATCTATAAATGTAGGTTTATTGCCACATGTGTGAAACATGATCAAAGCCAAACAGCACACTTCAGTCATCCCTTTCAAGGTACACAGAGCGTTAAAGATGGATAACAATTGAAAAAGTGGAGGTGAAACACTCACCATCTGCGACTGGCTCCTCGGGCTGCCATTGATATCCTCCACCTTCTCATTCGCTGAAAGAGAGGAAACCAAGAAACCGTCACCATCGTCCCGTCCTCAACCCTAACACCCAGCTACTCCAGGTGCTCAAATCCAGCAGGAAAACTACTCTGGAGGTTATCACAGGAATGTGTGTGTGTGTGTGTGTGTGTGTGTGTGTGTGTGTGTGTGTGTGTGTGTGTGTGTGTGTGTGTGTTTGTGTGTGTGTGGGAAGCAGCGCTGCGTAATTCGTCAGCTGCCGCCAGAGAATTACTGACAGGCTGCTCGGACTCATTGTCTGTTCAGGAGAGCAGGGAGGGTAAAGTTTCAATCACACACAGAGAGAGAGAGTGTGAGCGTGTGTGTGTGTGTGTGTGTGTGTGTGTGTGTGTGTGTGTGTGTGTGTGTGTGTGTGTGTGTGTGTGTGTGTGTGTGTGTGTGTGTGATAAACAGAGGGAGTCCCAGATAGAGAAAAGTTTAGACCAGTAATATGAGACACAAAGAGAAAGTCTGACACAGAGAGAGAAAACATAAGAGTGTGTGAGAAAAGTATTAAAAAAACTAAAATGCTTCTCAACGACTGATTGTTCATTTATGTGTGATTAATACTGGGTTCAACTAGCACTCAGTTTCAAAGGCTTTGACCGATTTAAAGCAGGGAATATTGTAAGCAACTGTAGGTTAAACCAGTTCAATCAATTATATCTAAATATCCTAAAGTTACAAATGAAAAAAGTGCCTTTAGGGGCAGAGAAGAAGTCCCTAACCATGTTGACTGGCTCCTGCAGGATATGTAAGCGAATATCAATAAAGCATGAAGTTGATTATCATATTTAATCTTTATTTAAGTTAATGATTCATGATGTTGGCCCACAGCCTCTATCTCCACCAAACTCAACTACTGTTTTCAGATAATTGAAATGTTCACGTCGCTTCAGCTCATTAACTTTGTCTCTGCCGTCTGCCGGATAGAAACTGTTTCTTTCTCTCTAAGCTGGAAAATCTGAATCTGAGTTTCTTTATTAGTCAGCGGGGACATTTACGGTGTGACAGCAAAAGTGGCAAAGCAGGTAAGAAAGGCAGCGATAACTTATTAAATATCCAGAAGAAAAGCACACACAATGACGACAGGCAAGTAGACAACCATGGCTAAACATGAGTAGCAGTCATTTAAAAAAACTAAGTAGGAACATATTAAGGTGTGTAAAGAAACGTCCCAATGTAAAGATAAGAGAAGATGGACTTTATTAATCCCAATTTGGAAAAACAATGTGTTGCAGCAGCATAAACAAAAGAAGCCATTGCACATAACACAGGGTTCATACACTTTTTCACCAATGACTTCTCCAGGACCTTTACATAATTTTCCATCACCAAAGAAATTACTCTTTCTCAGCGGTATCACTGAAAATGGTTTATTTAAACATGGAACAGGAAAATAAGGTCTGCATATGAAACATGTTGTGTATATACAGTATATATACAGTTACATATACAGTATACAGTTACATATACAGTATGTATACAGTTATATATACAGTATATATACAGTATGTATACAGTTATATATACAGTATGTATACAGTTACATATACATACAGTATGTATATACAGTATATATCCAGTACATATACAGTATATATACAGTTACATATACAGTTACATATACAGTATATATATACTGTATATATACAGTTACATATACAGTATATATACAGTATATATACAGTACATATACAGTACATATACAGTATATATACAGTTACATATACAGTACATATACAGTATATATATACAGTACGTATACAGTTACATATACAGTATATATATATACAGTACATATACAGTATATATATACAGTATATATATACAGTTACATATCCAGTATGTATACAGTTACATATACAGTATATATATATACAGTACATATACAGTATATATATACAGTATATATATATCAGTTACATATACAGTACATATACAGTATATATACAGTTACATATACAGTATATATACAGTACATATACAGTTATATATACAGTTACATATACAGTATATATACAGTTACATATACAGTACATATACAGTATATATACAGTTACATATACAGTATGTATACAGTACATATAC
>NW_011341381.1:0-4281 GCF_000735185.1 Notothenia coriiceps
TGGATATCAGTGACACGTCTTTACAGAAATGAAAAGCATATCCTTAATGCATACTGTGTGTGTGTGTGTGTGTGTGTGTGTGTGTGTGTGTGTGTATAGCAGCTTATAACCATTAGTCAGTAGCTCTTTAGCAGGGATTTCACTCAGCAGCATTGAATTGCAGCACATACGTCATTCAGTAATCTATCTCTGGCAATGGATGTGTGTGTGTGTGTGTGTGTGTGTTTGTGTTTGAGCTACGTTAGCTGTTGCGGAACATTATGGCTCGGGTCCTTTGTGTATCTGCTGAATAAATGTGTGTTCCCCAAGGACACGGCGTGTATATACATTACTGCTGACCTAACCGTAGGGGGGCTCATGTGGTTCTCGTGCTGTGTGTGTGTGTAAGCACATAGGTTGACGGATAGGTTTAGTTCAGCAGCTTGGCTCAAACCCTGCTGAGACACATTGCTTTTGTGATGTTGGTTCTTGTCCATTTAGGCGAAGCCAAGTTATTGCACTTAAGATGAATAGACATGGTTTTTGTTTTATTTGGTTTTTACTGCTATTATTATGCAAGCAAAGAAACCAAACACAGATTCAGCTCCTCTTGGTCACAACTCGCCCTCATTAAGCCTCGGAAGATGTCTTATTCTTCCTGTGTGCATGTTTATATATAACCCTGTGTTTACAAAGCTCACAGCAGGTGCAGTAATCCCTATTCACATATCAAACCAAGACCCTATTCATCCTCTACCTCTCTTTTTATTAGTCCTCTACAGGATATTCACTGTAATCCCCCCTGTATTTTACAAGACTATTGTTGGTGATGAAGTGCTTTGAATTAGTCTCTCTCTCTATTTTCTGTTTTCTCTGCCTCTCACATCTTTCTTTCTTCTACATTGACATGATGGGACTTGTTGTATTTCACTGGAGTGCACGTCTATGCAAAGGTGTTATTATTGACGGCACATTAGGAAAAGTATTAATAGTAGTCTGTTAGAAAGACATGTCTTCATTCTCTTTCCATGAGTCTATTTGTTCCTCTTGCGCTCCGGGTCTTGTTTTCTTGACCATTATTCTCTCATATGTTTCAGCTTCTTCTCTCTCTCTTGCTCATTTTAGTTTTTCCAGTATTCTGTCATGTATCTTGTACACCTCTGTTATTAGAACTGAATCTGGGTTTTGATCCAAAGTCTTATTCAAATTGGGAAGGAAACCACAATGAACCCAATGGGAACAAACAAATGTCATAATCGCCCTCACCCACGCAAAGAGGTTTTTACGCTAACAGGAAATGGGAAAGGATCTTGTTGATAAGGAAATTGCACAATAAACACCAATGGAAACACACCTTTGAAGACTTGGCATCATCTTGCCTCAAGTTTAATTGTACAACAGGATTAGCTCGACATATTGGGAATTATGCATATTTGCTTTCTTCTTGAGTGTTAGATAAAGGGTTGATACCACTTTCATCTTTCAGGAAGCTAAAGGCAGCTAGCCCAGACTAGCATAAAAACAAAACAAACATCTTTGTGACATTTAGTGAACTTCAGAGGTTTCGATTGACTGTTTTAAATCCATAACGTTTTGCTAAGCTAAGCAAAGCTCTCTGGCTGCTTGCCCCAGCTTCATAATGTACAGTATAGATATGATCATGGTCAGACTTTTGATAAGAAACTAAATTAACACATTTCCCCAAAACAACAATTACTTTTGAATTGTATATGTAGGTTTGGACTTTCTGAAGTGAGCAATGTGGTCTTTGTGACTCAGGCATAGAAAGCCACACTTTATACTTTCAATTTTGAATGAAAAACCATAGCAGGTAGTAAAGATCACTCTCCCCTTTTTTGTTGGTGGTTGAAACCTGCTTCATTGCTTTGAACCAATACAGGAAAAACCCTAATCTGGTTCACATATTATTCAGTGTGTGTTTGTATATAACTGAAAAATACTGACGTCCCCTGTTCCTCATTTTCTCTCTCTCTCTGTACTTTCCCAGGTAGGGCAGTTCAGTGAATTTCTCCATGAATGTACGTCACAATGATGATGACAGACCAGATTCCACTGGACTTGGCTCCGCCCCCCCTCCTGAACGGGGAGGTCCCTCTCATGCCTCACATGGTTAACGGTGACGCAGCGCAGCAGGTAAACACAGTTTGCTTTCAGTTCACTCGCAGTGATCATTCAAATGCATCCACTTCCTTTCAACATTCCTGTGTTGCCGTACACACACGCCAACCAGTTGTGTTCAAGAATACACATCAAACACATCTCTTTGTTGTCATTTCGTCACATGGCTCTTGGGTTGTTGCCACAGGTAATGAACAGCTGCCATGCGTGTACAGTAAAGCATTCATGTAACAGGAACAAGAATAAACACAGATGCACACAGGCCTTATGTTCCCATCTTTCATCACCTAAGACACTTTTTTCTTTGTGCTAGTCATGTAACTAGCCCTGTTGACACATCCCAAGGCCTTAGATTAAATGTCTCTGGAAAAGGTTTGCTCTGAAGCTGACTGATCTTATCAGAAGCCGCAGAGCCAACTGGATCACCTTCAAAGTGCAACACCCCACCCAAGCTCTGCTAACTTGGCGAAAGGAAGCGATTGACGCATTTAAAAGCAAAGCAGTTAATTGACATGGGTCTAATCCTGTTGCCACAGATATATTTTTGATCCGTGTGCTTTTTGGTACAGATGATGTTTATGCATTGTCCCCTGCCTGTTTCCCCCGCAGCCCAGAGGAAGCTCGGTGGGAGTGCTCTGGCTGCGACAGATAACAGTTAGAGGTTTTTGGCTGTAACACACAGTAGTTAGGGAGCTCTTTTTATTGTAACACCCTGCAGTTTGAAGACAGTTTCAAGTGTGGAATCAGCAATCTAGACTGATGATTATACAGATTCTGCATGTGTGTGTCCATGTGTGTGTGTGTTTGTTTGTTTATGGGTCTGGGTTACACTGGGTGTGTATCTCTTACCCTGTGTGGGCACACAAGTGTCTGTGTTGAGTCTGAGTACATACTTCCTTGTTTGTGTTTGTCTGTCAGCCTTCCTATCTGTGTCTACACCTGTTGTATGTGTGTCTATCTGTGTCTGTGTGTTCCTGTGTGCATGCAAGCAGAGCTATCAAATACAATCTTAGGCTACAATTTAATGTTTAAAGAACATATGCGTCATGAAGTAAATCTTCCAAAGAGCCAAATTGCCACATCGAGGGTGTCTTTAGTTTTCCTTTCTGCAAAAGTGAAACGCATTTCACAAAACGCATTTCATGACGAGTTAGTTTCTACTTATATTACATTACATGTTAGACGCTTTTATCCAAAGCGACTAACATACTCAATACTGTGGGCAATCCCCACAGGAGCAATTTGGGGTGAAGTGTCTCAGGGACACAACGACATGCTGACTGCAGTGGGGTTTGAACCTGTGCCCCTCTGATCCGAACACCAACGCACAACCCACTGCACCACACACCTGAAAGTCTTGCTTTTGGTTTTAAACCTTTTCCAATTACAAGAATATAATGATTTGTTAGTATTTAAGTAGTTGTAACTGTTTCTACCCTAGGGGGGGAAAGGGTGCTAATGTAGCCAATAGGCGGATCTGTTTTCTGAGGATTCACCTCCTTCACGTAATTGAGTATCAGTACACAGCATTTAGTGCAATACAAATAAATGTGGCCCTCCTTGTCGATTCCCATATCTAACCACTCCATTAAAGTTGTGCTGGATTGGCCTTAATAATGCTAAAATAGCAAAAACGACATAAAATTGCAATGTTCTCTAAAAATGTGCTATTCCCTTGAACACGGACTGAAATGCAGCCTTTGGGATTTTATTCCCGGCTGTTTTTAACATCGAAATAAAAAAGTAGTTCCTAATACGAGGAAAACATTTGCGATGGTGGCAGGTGACCCGAGTGTTTACCTGCTGCAGCCAAAGCTCACCCTGCATTTGGCAGATTGCAGGAGCTCATTCCCTTCCCTGGCTGTAAGTGTTTTTGGCTCCAACATATAGAAACATGTTCAACTTCAAAACACACTGTAGAAGATTTTATGGGTAAGAAACAAGTAAATAAATATAAAAAATGTTTAATAAACCATTAGCTGATTTTATATTTACAGTTTAAGTGTCCAATGATCTTTCAAAACACAACAAAATCACTACATAAATATTTTACACACACACACACACACACACACACACACACACACACACACACACACACACACACACACACACACACACACACACACACACACACACACACACACACACTCACCCACATGG
>NW_011341382.1:0-3509 GCF_000735185.1 Notothenia coriiceps
GAACTTAGCGACGCACATAAAGAGGCGACATGGGGTCTGCGGCTGAAAAGAGAAACCTGAAAGTTAGACAGAGTGAAATCACTCAGTGAGGTGTTCTGTCAGAGAGAGGTGTTTAGCTTACAGCAGCCTGTGACGGCCAATCACAGTTTAGATGTCTTCCTCACTGTGAGCAGTTATGATGGAGCTGTGTGTGAAAGGTTCTTCTCTTTATTGTTCGTATAGAACCCACTGCTTCCTGCTGAGTCAGCCTCTGAGTGTTCAGCACATCAGGCAGCAGCTGTATGGGCATGGCTCTATGGTAGCTGTTATCTGCACATTGTTAATCATGAGCAATGCATCCTTACGTTGTTTAACTGTGAGGTGTTACTGAACTCTGGAGAGTGTTTGAAGGTCAAGAGAAACAGCATGATGGGATGCACTAGGAGAGAGAACCAAATATGTAAAGCACTTTTTTGTTAATGTATGATTTGCTGCATATGAGGAATAAAACAAAGCCCTCTGTCGTACCAAATTGAAGTATCATTATTTTGCTTCGTGTTGAATCAAATCGTGTGGAGCTGTATCGCAACAGGGCTGAGTCGTATCGCATCGCCTGGTGTTTCAAATGTATCGTTGGCAACGTATGGAGATGCACATCGCATCGCCTCAGTGATGGAGATGCACATCCCTACATCACACACAAAAGACACATAACTACTAGCCTACAGAGAGGCAAAATAAAATATTAAAAAAGGACAGAAAACCATCACAAAAAGAACACAAACAACAAAGAGACACAAAGCTGTCAGACTTTAGCAATGTTTACCTAAATATGAACCTGTCGTCTCAGCTGAGACCCTAATGAGCTTATGTGCAGCCTCTCATCAACATATTCCACTGTGATTCACACATTACATATTCATTCATGTGTGAATCAAATGTAAAACAAAACCTCCCTTTATTAATCTCATTTTCCTGCTCAAACTAACCCTTCAGCTAAAATCACATAACACCGAACCTTTTGTTTTAAAGGAGATACAACGGCGGAGACCTTCCGGTAACCCGGGAGGAAACAATGCTGCTATCTCTGTCCTGCCTAGCAACCGGGCTCCATTCAGGCCAAACCAAACAAAAGCACGCAATGTACCAAACTCCACCCAAATATCAGAGTATTTAAGGAAAACGTTGGTATAATGACAAATAAGGGTTGATTTAAAACAAAAGTAGTTCCTAATAAGCTGTTGTGGTTAATGCTGGTGAGTTCTGCATATATTCCATCCTCTAGTAAGCTCTGTATTTAGCATGCATCTCCTCATAAACTAACAGACTACCTGTACGGCGCACTCAACCTCCATTTGTCTCACTAGCACACAGGTTCCAAACTCCACTCAACTTGCTGTATATTTAACGAAAACGTGGATATTTATAAAGATATGTGTTGATTTCAGACAGGATAGTTCCTAATAAGCTGTCTTGGTTACTTCTGATTAATTCGGCATATCATTTATCCACTATGAAACATGTATCTTGAATAAATAGCTCAATAAATGAACTGACAACCTGTGGGTCTCTATGCGGAACGTGCAGCTGCCCTTCACCTTTGTACCAAACTCAACTCACATTACTGTGTATTTAAGGAAAACCTGAGTATTCATCCAAACATATGTTGATTTCAGACTGGACTAGTTCATAATAAGCTGTTTCGGTTACTGCTGGTGAGCTCGGCATATATTTAATCCACTATTAAGCTCTGTATTGTTCATACATCGCTAAATAAACGTCCCACTCCCCGTTATCTCCTACTACTACGCAACGTTCATTTTCCTCTAAGAGGCGAGGGAAAACAGCGGTAGTGGGAATACAAGTTGTATAAATATTAATATACTAACAGGTATGTGTGGTGTGTGTACACCGAGTAAAAGATGTGATCCCGTAGATTCCTGTACTCGTGCTATTGAGTGTGTGTTTTAATGTAAACATCTACAGGATCATATAATGCATGTTTTTCCAATGAGGTCTGGTTTAAAGCACCGACGGGCCAGAGAGCAGAAGGCAGATCAAGTTGCCTCTTTTTTTACATTTGCATTTTCTGTAAAAGCTGCAGCAGTTAGACCAGATTATAATGAAATAATATATTTATTTAGAGAGACATTTCCCTGTGAAATGTGCACAGAGAGAGATGTGTGTCTGCAGGAAGGTTTTAATGCAATCATTAAAGAGCCAGCTTACCTGCATCAAGTCATCCGTTAGAAAAACATGGCACATATAACCGGGGATTCCTCCGGGACCGGGCTCCTCTGGGGGGTTTGTATCCGAGAATAGGAGCTGTTTTTCGGCTGCAAGAGTGGGTGTTCTCCGCTCCTCTGTTCGGAGATGTGACTCCTTTAAAACTTGACTTTGAATTAAAAGCAGATTCAACCTGCAGAAAGGGGCGGGGCTAGCCCTGAGCTGTGACTGATGGGAGGGGGCGGTGCCTGAGCTGTGACTGACAGGAGGGGGCGGGGCCTGCCCTCAGCGCTGACTGACAGGCAGGACTCAGTACTACATATGTATAAATAACTGATTAATTAGTCCAGGTGATGTGTTTGATGTCTTAAGATATATCAGTTCATAATAAATATTAGTTGTTGTCATACCCTGGGTCTCCACTATCAGCTGCAACAAGAAAGGACATCAAATACCACAAACATACAAATATGAATTCAAAGATTATTGTTATTTCTTTAAAAAAATCTATTTTGCATTGATATATCAAAATAAAGAAAAATAATGTTCTGTAAAATGTCTTGATTTGAACATTTTATAAAAATACGATTAATTAATTAAAATACTCACTAATAATAAGGTTTTAAAAAACACGTGAAATGCCCCAAAAATAAGAACCGAAATAAAAAAACTGCACTTTTTTTAATCAGACATCTTTTTGTTTCATAAAAGAAAATAGAAAAATCCCGTTTCTTTATATATTTAGTTAAATTAAGAAATAAAGAAAAAAGAAAATTACTTTTATAACATTTTAGAAATATTTAATATTGAAAGAAATGGAGAAATATTTCTGGTAAAATAAAATATTATAATAAAAAATAGCAGGAAATTAGAGGTGAAAATGTGTTGCAGGTAAAATCTATTGTTTAAATAATAATCAAATAAAACATTTATATTTATTTCCTCTCGTTTGTCCAGCAGGGGGCGCTGTGGGATCAAAGCTCATTACACTTATGTATTCATGAATCAATAAATAAATGTTCACCTTTTCAGGTCTTAACGAGAAAATGAACTATGATCTAAAACTCACTTTTTCATCATCGAAAATCAGAATTAAGAGAATATATTTTTTTCAATCTTTTTACAGAAAATCTCAGAATTATTACTTTTTTTATCAGAAATTATGAGTTTGAGGAAAAAGTCAACATTTTGAGAATTTCATTAAAAAGTCAAAATGTTTAGATTTCCCGGAAAAAGTCAAATATGAGAGATGTCCCGACCCTTAGCGTACAATGTATTGCAGCGCTAGCCAATAGGAGTGCGAG
>NW_011341383.1:0-6217 GCF_000735185.1 Notothenia coriiceps
GGTGACGACTCGAAACCAAGATGGTGACAACCAAAAAACAAGATGGTGACGACTAGAAACCAAGACATGACGACTAGAAACAAAGATGGCGACGACCAGAAACCAAGATGGCGACGACCAGAAACCAAGATGGTGACGACTCGAAACCAAGATGGTGACAACTCGAAACCAAGATGGTGATGACTCGAAACCAAGATGGTGACGACTCGACACCAAGATGGTGACGACTCGAAACCAAGATGGTGACGACCAAAAAACAAGAGGGTGATGACTAGAAACCAAGATGGTGACGACTAGAAACCAAGATGGTGATGACTAGAAACCAAGATGGTGAAGACTACAAACCAAGATGGTGATGACTAGAAACCAAGATGGTGGCGACTACAAACCAAGATGGTGAAGACTACAAACCAAGATGGTGGCGACTACAAACCAAGATGGTGAAGACTACAAACCAAGATGGTGACGACCAGAAACCAAGATGTTGACGACTAGAAACCAAGATGGTCACGACTAGAAACCAAGATGGTGACGACTAGAAACCAAGATGGCGACGACTAGAAACCAAGATGGTGACGACTAGAAACCAAGATGCCATCTGCACCAAACAGAGAATTCAGCTGGGTGACATTAAAATAATTTGGATTGACGGATTGAATGCACCCCTTCTGCATCTGGTGGTGAAACCCTGAGTTACAGAAGGAGGATCCCTGAAGGATGACGTCAGTGAGCTGCAGACAGAAGGTAAAAGCAGCAGCTCAGAGTTTCAGATCAGTGAGGAGAGCAGCACCTCACACACTCTGGATCTCTGTATTATACACATTAATATAGGACGCTCAGTTTGGATCATCTGTCTTATGTGTTCTCATGATGAGGAACATGTGTTCACTGTTGTTGCCATGTTTAAAGTGACATCTACATCCAGGTAATGCACTGCTCATGTTGTGATGCTTGAAGAACCACAGGAGGATCATGGTGAACTCTACTCACATTTCATATTTTATACTGACTGCATACTCTGAAACGGGGTTTTTGAAATACCTATATTTCCTGATCATTCTTGCTTTGTATATTTGTATCATAGGTGCCAACGTGTTGCTGATTGTGGTTATCTGTGTGAACAGGAGCTTACATGAACCTATGTATCTTTTTCTGTGCAGCCTGTTTGTAAATGAACTGTATGGTAGTTCAGGGCTGTTTCCATTCCTTCTGGTTCAGATCCTCTCTGACATTCACACTGTCTCTGCTCCGCTCTGCTTCCTGCAGGTTTTCTCTGTGTACTCTTATGCAAATGTGGAATTTTTCAATTTAGCCGTCATGTCTTATGACAGATATCTTGCTATCTGTTATCCTCTGCAATATAGCTCACATATGACGTATAATATGGTTGTTGTGCTTATTGCCGCCATATGGTTTCCTCCTTTTTTTGCTGTCTTTGTCACGATATCACTGACTCTTTCTCTACAGCTGTGTGGGAACATCCTGAACAAAGTTTACTGTGATAACTATTCCATTGTTAAGCTGGCCTGTTCTGACACTACAGTCAATAATATATATGGACTAATTTTTACTTTTATCTTAGTCTCTTGTCCTGTGTCTCTGATCGTGTTCTCGTACATGAGGATCCTCAGAGTGTGTTTATCTGGCTGTAAGCAGAGCAAACAGAAAGCTCTCAGCACCTGCACACCTCACCTCGCTTCCCTCATCAACTTCTCCTTTGCAGTTTTCCTAGGAGTAATACAGGGCAGGTTTAATATGAGCGGCGTACCCAACACGTTGAGAATATTTTTATCATTATATTTCCTCACATGCCAGCCTCTCTTCAGCCCTCTGATGTACGGCCTCAACATGTCCAAGATATACATCCTGTGTAAAGATCTGCTGCTAGCTGGGGTTAGGAATAACCTCTAACAGATGAGTTCAGTTTGAGTCAGAACAGGAGTTATAAATGTTGTCTTTAAAGGTCTGACCTTCTTCAGAAAGTGACCACAATCTGTTGCTGCAGTCAGTCAATGATCAAAGTCAATAGAAGTTGTCCATTAAGCATGAATAAAGTTATTTAAATTGAATGATTGTGTTTAATTTCTAGGACTAACACCACAAACAGAAATCATTCAGGAGAGAATTTACGGAAACTGTCACGTCAAGTTTTAGCAGTTTTATTAACTTAATTTAAATTCCCACATCTGCAAGTTTGGGGTCTTTACAATCTGTACAACATACGACCACTTGGACTTACAATAACATCTCTTGAACAGGATAAAAGACTGTTTGTGTGTCAGGATCAGTGTGATGATATAATGAGAAACATAATTACGATATTAATGAGACTTAAACATAAAATATGAGCTTATCCGGTGTCAGACTGACTGCATGAAGGTACAGAATTATACCCATTTCTTCCTGAATAATATACATTTACTCTATATATTTTTATATAAGTATTGTACTTAAGTTCTCTTTGAGGCTTCAGTTTACCCTTTCCATTTTCTAGCTCTCGCATTAAATGGCACACCACAGTTTGTTACGATTACACACATGGAATGACTATTTGTTGTGACAGTTTTAAAGGAATCTTAAAGTGTTTGTATTTGAAAACAAACCCATGACTAGGCTTGGTTCGAGCACTGCTTCATGACAGTAAATGATGAATGCACAGACAGGAAGTGTATTTCAGTAAATTATACGTACAATTTGTTAAATACAAAACAATAAACATTTCTTAAATAACTTTAAAGTAAAGTGAATTACCCTACCATCCGATCACAACAGTACATGAGCTTCTTTGAACTAAAGTGACGTACACATTACACAGTGTGACTTCACACAATGTTATTTCTTTTCAAACAGATTCACTATAAACATCAAATCAAATACCTCACAAAACCACTTATTTTGCTTCAGTATTATAACTGCTCCGTCTTCATCAGCCAGATGAAACACTGTCAGGTTTTTACGTTCTCTAAAGTGAAGTTGTCAACAGCTTTAGCTGTGTGCTACAACAGTGAGCTAATTGCAATGTTCACTTTAGCCAGCTAGCTTAGCCTAGTACCAGCGCAGCATTTATTTTATTATGTGTTCACCAATTCAGGAGCTTTTCTTTGTCCGTTGTCAGCTCTCAACAGCAAGGCTTCTCAGACACCCTAGATCAGTGCTTCTCAAACTTTCTTCAGTAATGCACCCCCTTTGAAAAAATGTCTCAGCCAAGTACCCCCTGACTGACCCCCGACATTTTTGATAGAAAAAAACCTATATAAATAATTGCAATATAGTGATGTTCCCTCAGTGTGTGATTTATTAACTCCTTCGTGCATAAATTACAACAAACTAAGGATATTTTCATCTTTATGCATGAAAAAAATGTGTTACGTCCCCACTAAGGTCTAGGGGAGGGGTTCCCAACCTTTATTGTGCCAAGGACCGGCAGATACATTAAAAAAAATGTGCGGACCGGTTGTCAATTTTAACTGATTTTAATATTTCCCCACCAGCAGGTGGCAACAGAGGCTAATTGTATTTAACAGCCTGAAGAAATACCAATATGCATCCAAAACATATTAATAACGTTTAAAACCAGGACACAATTAAAACAAAAAATCAGGACCGCTTTACCAATATTAATATAATATATAATATAACCTAATATGGCAACAGTGGTTAATTGTATGTAACAGCCTGAAAAAATAATAGAACAATATGCATCCAAAACATATTAACACAGTTTAAAACCAGGATACAATTAAAACAAATTAGGACCACTGTACACATATTGATATAACTGAAATGTCAGTGAGACCCCTGGGCTTGTTTGCCAGCCATAATAACGTGCGTTCGTTCCGGTGCACTCCGACAGCATTTAGCACTACATCGAGATTAAGATTAAACTAACTTCTTTTGGGAACACCCACATACCTAGGAGTTGGCCAGATGTGTGTAAATGTCATGGTAATTGTTCATGGTAATTTGAAAACAAATGCCGTTGTTGGACACACACAAACACACCGAACATACACACACACAGCGGAGCTGATCAGAGCACATACACACACACATCATGCGCCTTTGTGACCAGACATTTCCTTCATACAACGAGTAATAGGGGGAATAATCTGGCCGTCGATGTGTGTGTGTGTGTGTGTGTGTGTGTGTGTGTAGAGGTGTGTGTGTGAAACGTAGCAGCCAGCAGTGGGGAACACAGTGAAGGTGGTGTGTACGCGCTGGTGCTGCACTTCTCAGAGGCTGCCTCCTGATGCTGCAGCCATTTCATGAAGTGAAGGAGGTTTTACAAATAAAAAAAATAGCTCTACACCCCAATGTCCTTAAAATGAAGTCCGAGTTCGAAATATATCTCAAATAATGTATGCACTGCCATTTCCCATAAACATAACAGTCTGCGATTAAACGGTTGTCTCCTGTGTGCTCCACTTCCTACTGGCGCACCGGTAACTTTCTCTGTGCACGAGAGGCTGAGACCTTATGCTAACCAATTTTGATTTGGATGTAATAATATGACTGGTATAGGTGCGGGAAAAAATAAATAAATAAAATTGATAACATATTTTTAAATATTTATAATTCTGCAAATATTAGGATAAAATCACAGCTATTTCGCGCCCCGGCAGTAACACCTCCGCGGCCCGGCACCGGTCCACGGACCGGGGGTTGGGAACCCCTGGTCTAGGGGACCTGGAGACAATAACACACAACAACCAATAATTATGAGGGAGTCAGCGTAAAGTTTGACAAAAGGTTTATTCCTTGAACAACCTAACTGAACAGAAGTTTAAAACTTCTGTTCAGTTAGGTTGTTCAAGGAATAAACCTTTTGTCAAACTTTACGCTGACTCCCTCATAATTATTGGTTGTTGTGTGTTATTGTCTCCAGNACAGATTCAGTGAAAATAATTTACTAGAGCCTGACTTAAGACCTGATACAAACTTCTGTAATGTTGTACACTAAACTATTTCTGCAGGCTGTCTGCTGATAGTGTGCTTTGTGTTTCAGTGTGATGCATCAGTCCACCTGCTGCCCCCCCCCCATGGTCCAGCACTGAGNTGAAACCAAAACTCAAACAAAAACCCTCACTAACTAAACTACTCAGAACTGGACAAAACAGAATACAGGGGTGGCAACAATCCACTAACCTAGTGTGTCTTAACATTAGTTACCTACGTGATGAGAAATGTACAGGGTACCCCAGACTTACCTAACTCCCCCACCTCTCAACACACACACTTTCACAAAGGTTAGAACAAACAAGGTAGAATGACTTTCTACTCAAGGCAGTCAATTGCAGGCTCCTCAATCCGCAACAGGCCCAGGGTGAGAGAGAGAGAGAAGACTTCCTGGGTACCTCCTTTATGGTCGGCCCTGGCTGCCGATAGGCCAGCTGAGTACAGCCTGCCTGGCACGTAACACCCCCACACATATAAATCCAAACAGTATGTTTGGACCCGACAATAAACATAGCAAATAATTTCCTGGTTATCAGGGAGATGAGACAAATAATTGGACAAATCAGCCAATACCTCAGTATTGCTTAGGTGTTTGAATGACGTAGTTTGTTTCACCGAGCTTCTTATCTACAACATAAGGGCCAGAACATTTAGTAGACAGAGCAGAACCAGGTACAGGCAATAGAACCAACACCTTGTCACCTGGCTGAAACAAGCATGCTACCTCTGTGGAGGAGGTCAGTCAGGTGGGGGGGCCAGGTTATGGAGGGCTTTGTATGTCATCAGGAGGATCTTGTACTGAATTCTCTGGGGGATGGGGAGCCAGTGGAGCTTGATGAGGACGGGTGTAATGTGTTCAAGTACCTGTACTGGCAGCTGGTCTTTAGGATCCCCAGTTAAAGAAACAAAGCCCTTTGAAATAAAGGGTTTGAAGCAGGGATCAGGTACATCATCTTCCTGGGACATTCCTATGTCTGATAGGGAAACTCCTTTAATGAGTCCCATGCCTTTTGGTGTTTGAAAGTGTTGCAAAATTGTTGTTTACGCTTTAAGAGATGACACCCTGAAATAAGGTGTCCTGTTTTATGGCAGTAGTTACACTCGCGGGGCCCCCGTGGAGGTGATGGTGGTCCTCTAGACCTTTCAAAAGTTGTTGGGCCATAATCAGGTCTTCCGGTTTGCGATACTGAAGCTTTATCTGGGCGCAAGGGTGAAGAAAACACAGTCTTGTGAGTGAGCATAAATTAATCCGCTAAAACAG
>NW_011341384.1:0-2870 GCF_000735185.1 Notothenia coriiceps
AAAGCAGTAAACCTAGGAAACACTGGGTAGTTTTCAGGGGACTCCTTGCCTTTTTCTTTAGGGCCCCCACATAAAGTGGCCCTCATTTCTTCCTCGTGCAAACACAAGCATCTGTAGATCCAAACTCCACCAGAAGAGGGCATTCAAGCACCAGCTCTTCCGCATAAATCAAAGCAAAGATACTGAGGCGTGTTGCATCGTGGCTTTTCTCACTTATTAAACCAGGTAGACTGTGCTCACTGCGTGTGTCAGACCGCCACTTAAAGGGTGGAAAAGTACAGGTGAAAGTCACGGGATCCTTTTCAAAGGTCCTCCTCACAATGCTGGGATTTGCAGCCTAATTGCGGGAGAAACTGGTTGTCCCACTTTGGAAATGATAAAACAGAATCACAGGGAGATGAACCCAAACAAACCCCTTTATTCTGTGATCGTTGATGAGATCGAAAGTGATGCTTATAAATGACTTTTGTTGACAAATATGGCTCACATGTAGAATGGAAGATCTTGCAAAACCTCATGATCACTTGCTCTCAACTTTAACCTAATTTGTGCTCGACTAATGTGAAAAGTGGGGGCCGATTGGAAACAATAAAAACAGGGAGGTCACTGTAAACTGTTACAATTACTATAGGAAACGGAAAACAAGATATATTGTATAGAATAAAATAGATTTATTTGGTTTATTTGAATATGCCTGATACTGTCACGCAGTCTGATCCAGCAGAGCTTATCAAGGAGGGAGATATTTTTTTTCACTGTATCATGAGAGCCTATGACCTTGCAGTTGTATCTATTATCTGCCCGACACAACAGCACTTTCACTTTTACACACAGTAGCCTGCTTTAATTTCATTGCTCAACTCTGCCTTTAGCTGCGTTGACTTAATAGATCAAGTTAACAAAAATATTAAAACAGATAAGAAAAAAAGATTTAGAAATGCAGTCATGCTTTAAACGGGTGAAAGATTATCTGTTGGCTTGAATTGCAAAAACGTTGTAGCTTAATGACGTGGCATATTAAAGGCTAATGTCATTAAAAAAACAAAATTTGCATTTTGTAATTAAATGTTACTTAAGTATTTCCATGTTTTGTTACTGTGTACTTGTACTCCGCTACATGTATTTAATCCCTTTAGTTACTTTACAGATCTGGATGAATGATGTGAAATATAATCAAGTGTTAAATCAGACTTTAATTCCACCTGGAGTAAATTCACAAGCTACCCTGCAGTATACAAAGTCATTCAAACTAGCTGCACCTTTAACAGCTTTGAGAACACTTTCATGATCAATCATTATAAAATATATCATATATATTATTCTGAAATGGACCAATCTGCACAATGACTACTGAAAAATGGAAATAACCATGCGCTTTAAAAGCCAAACAAGCAGGTAAAAATGGCAAAGTAGTACCTTTTTAATTGCGGATGGAGAGATAATATGTAGTAATTAATGGAGTAATGAGGCTCCAGGTGCGTTTATACATGAAGAGCATGAATACAACGGGGTGTCCTGCTCCTACCTGTCAGCTTAAATGCGTTAACTTTCTGAATGAAATTAACAAAAATACATTCAAATACGGAAAGGTGAGATTTAGGAATGCTGAGTCATGTTTAAAACTGATGAAAAATGATCTATTGGCTTAAATGCGAAACCTTAAACCGCCTTTGTAGCTAATTTAAATGTACAAATGGAGATAACTCTGCACGTTGAACGCCAAAAAAGCCGGTCACAGTGGCAAAGTAATGGCTTCTAATTGCGCATGGAGCGATAATATGTACATTAATGGAGTAATACAGCTCCAGGTGCGTTTATCATGGATCTTCCTACCTGTTGCTGTCGGGACTTTCTTCCGCCGATAGAGCCAGCAGCTGTTGGAGGGAAAGCAGGCTGATGCAATACACAGCAAGCCGGATAAGGGGCTGCATCTCCGGCCAAAAGTGGAACAGTTACTCCCTCTCGAGGAGGGGGCGACTGCAGGCACTGAGTGAGGTTTAATCCCACAACAGGGAAAAAACTAAGGCAAAAAAAGAAATATGTTCCCAAGAGTGTGTCTCAGATATCCAAATGTGTCAGGATATTAGATGAAACCTTTGGAAAAAGCAGAAGTTATAATAAAAAGTCAATTAACATAGCAGAAATGAATGGATATTGCATTTTAAAACACACCACAAAAAGTGAATTATATATTTGTTATAACTCCCCGTTAAATACATTCTTATGAAAATGTTAAAATCCATTATGCTAATACTTTTGTAATGAATGAATAAACCTTCACATAACTAAATAAAGATAGGTCTTACCTTGTTGGTAGTTGTATTTCAGATATTGGGGTTATTTCCAATGTTTTCCACGCGTGTTGGTCAAGATCAAGTTCCGCAGACTGAATCTGCGCGCGTGCTGACATTGTGGGTTTAAATAGTGAGTGGGAGGAGTTCAACAGGCAAGGTGCTCACTCTCAACATCATATTTGCACTGCTCAGAAGATGCATTGGCAAATAAAAGTACTTCCAGAAAATAAGGGCTCTAAGAACTGGAGTTCCTTTAATATATTTTTGATAGATGCTATTAAGAGATATAAAGAACACGTATACCTGGTGTTGTAAAAGCTGCTTATACTGGACATTAAGTAAAGTTTACGACTAATAAGTGTTGAGAAATAAAGAGAAATATACAGATTATGAAGTAAATTCACTATTAAGCACTACATTAACGATAATTGTTCTGCCTCGTGCGGACAATAAAGTTTATTCTATTCAAAGTAGCAATATATTATGCGTCTCATTAGCAAAATAAAATAATAAAATAATAATAATAATAATAATAATAATAATGATAATGATAATAATAATAGAATATATTTAAAA
>NW_011341385.1:0-2376 GCF_000735185.1 Notothenia coriiceps
AATAATATGTCTGAGGAGTGTAGGATTTGGGAATTATGGCAAGTTTAAAACCTTTTTCGGGGGAGAATTTCAAGCACTGCTGCACTCTGTTTTGAGATCAAAGCACGTCTAGACTTAGCGAGCTATAGGACACTATAGCTTTTAACACTATAATGTTAAAATCTGAAAAGGCCTCTCTACCAAGCTCCAAACTAAATTCAATATCTCAAAAAGTTTAAAAGATATCAAAGATCTGAATAAGAATTGAATAGCTGAAGGTCTTGTGATCATTTCAAAGTTGGAATTAAGTGTCTAGCTGAAAGTATGTGGAAGGAGTAGCATTTGGCGCAAGGTGTAGGAAAACAGGATTTGAAGGCTCTTCCCATCGACTTCAATGTTAAAAAAAGAGTTTAAAAAGCTGAATATTTCAAAAAGTATGAAATATTTTTTAAAAGTTGAAGGTTTCCCATCGATTACTGAACAGGCTGAATAGTTTAATATTTGAATGGTTTCTGTAGCTGAAAATAAGCTGAAGTTATGGAGTGCCAAAGTATTGGCTGAAATAATTTGTTTAAGGGGAAGAATAAAGATTCGAAGAACTATAGTTGAATGCTGTAAACAGCATTCGCACTAATAATCCAACTGAAACCGGCATGGACAATGACTATGTTTTAAAAATACGCTTATCCAGAAAAGCCTGGTTTGGACACTTTACAGGCAGAAGAAACATTTCTATTAAAGAAAAAATGATACATTTCTGTCTTTTTATGCCTTTATTAGCTACTAACTTGAATCTTTGCTCAAACTAATAGATCAATTATTTTTTATATTTTATTGTAATGTAGAGACAACGCTTTTAGTGACAATAATATATTGCGTTACAATTATAACTACAAAAAAAAAAAAAAAGTCTAAATATGATATTTGGCCTCAAATCATCCTGGCCCCCAAGAGGGGCACACCCCCCAGGTTGGGAACCACTGCATCAGTGGATAATATCCTGCGCTGGACCAGTAATGAACTAGATTTATGTTTTTTATTAAGTTGTTCTTGTTATTATAATGTACTTGAATAAATTATAGACTTTTACGCAAAAGAAAAAAAGTAATTGTTAGTGGGAGTTTTTTTTATCCAATTGGCAGAGGATATTTATATTTAGGAATGTTTGAGTTAAACTGATAACGAGAAATAAAATATCTCTATGAAGGTTCTATTTGAAAAAAATGTATCTATGTTGTTTGTCTGTAAATGGTAGTGGAATAATGTAGGGTTGTGTCTGTGGTACAAAGCCTTTGATTGAGTGTGTACTGTATGTGTATTAACCTACACCTGTGCTGTGCCATTAACCCTTGATGTTAGGTGTGTACCATATGGTCATGTATGGTTTGTTACACAGCTTCAATCATCACATCTTGGGATTAAACTGAATACAATTGTGGATGCTGGATCAAACGCTCATAGTGACACATATATGGACTATGCAAAATGAACAACATGGATTTTTACCCTCAGTTTATTTGCGTTGATTCTGCAGATATATTGCATTTTGTTGTGTTATTATATCCACCAAGAAGTATGTTTTTTTGGCTTGGTTTGTTTACTTGTTTGTCTTTTTGTCTAGGATAAGGACAAAAATACTGGCTCTTAGTGCAGTAGAAGGGTGTTGTATGACCCAAGGAAGAACCCATTATATTTTGAAACCAGGGTTCGAGTTACGTGGGAGCCAATGGGAGCTGAGCTCCCATAAGGAGGGGCCTGAGCTCCAACGGACCCAATGAAATCAAACATCTGTGGGGGTCGCTAATATACATTACCAACAACCATTATTTTGATCACAAATAATGCATTTTTCAATGTAATGAGTATTATTTACGTTAACGAGGTAAATAGGCAAACAAAACAATGTTTTCCAAAATTACGCATCGTATTGTCTCTTGAATGACAATATGCCTGCACTTCACCTCTAAGGTGCGCAATAAAATATTGCGCAATCTATGCCTGTGAGGCTGTGAACGTGCTGCGCGCGCCAGAAGAATGAACCGTTATATCAACAGACATTCAAATATATTGACAAGATACACACATACATACTACGAGTACCGTAGGCTAGCAGACGATTACCATGCCGCCCAAAAAAAGGCCACTGCCGCCGACGGGGTCTACAAGCCTGGCTAGTTTTGGTTTTCTCACAACGAAACAAAAAAAAGCTTTTGACGACCAAAATGCACCTGCTAGCGTGACAGCTAGCACTAACCTTGCTGCTACGGAGGATGCTGTCTTTGGTAAGGTATGTGTGTGTGTGTGTGTGTGTGTGTGTGTGTGTGTGTGTGTGTGTGTGCGTGTGTGTGTGTGTGTGTGTGCGTGTGTGTGTGTGTTGGACCACGTAATTAGCAGTGA
>NW_011341386.1:0-4845 GCF_000735185.1 Notothenia coriiceps
AGAGACATGGAAAATGAATGTTGACAATGTTTTGTGATCATTTTAGCCTCTTCTGCATGTCCAGATCATTCATAGTAACAATCAGCTGATTCTTATGCATTACACTTTCAAAAAATAATTTATGCCGACATTGTCAGCACACTGACATGGTTTGAAATCAATATATTATCCCATTTGTGACCCCCCACAGGACTTAAAAAGCACCTAACTAGATCATGAAAATCCCCCAAATCTCGGGGGGTATCCCCCGAACCCCCCTAACATGTTTGGACCTCGGTATTTAGGAAATCCTGGATACGGCCCTGGCTGGAGACGCTGTAGTACATATGCCAGGCCTGTAAGTGGCGCTGTATTCTGCCACAAAAGCAGCGAAGAAGACTTCCCGCGCACGGTTGCCATGGTTGCCCTTCTATTTATTCTCCGCTGTGGCTCTTTTTCTCCCTCCCCGAGGCAAGCGTTTGTTCCTGCTGCTGTTATTCGTTGCAATCCCTCCCTCGCTGTAATTCTCTCCGGTTAGTCCACCAGCAGATTACAAACACCCACCTCTCTGCCTCTTCCAAGGAACGAGGGGACCATGCGGTAGAGTTTCAGTTAGATCTTTTTTCGCCGTTCAACATGTCCGTTAAAGTTTAAATCTTCCGGACAAAATTTGAAATTTCTTCTTTGTTATTTATTGAGCTTTAAAACAAATGAATAATGACTCTATAATCATATATAAGAATAAAACACAGAGGACGGAGATCTCTTTTTCTCCCCCTCTTCTGACAGCCCAGCAGCTGATCTCAAAGCACGCTCCCCTCTCCTGCAGGGGGGCGTGGTCAGCTGCAGCTCACAGAATCAGCCCCCTGCAAAAACTTTTGAAAAAAAAAACTATATTTATATAGTTATGGCCCTACAATATATTGTTCAAATATAGCATGATATGTCCCCTTTAAATAGGGATTATTGAGTAATCTCCCAACACATTAAATTATTTCTCGCTAGAAACTCTTGACTGCTTATATTCTCTGGAATAGCTGATCCTCCTCATCAAACGGAGACCTTGAAATAGAGCAGGCACCTTTCCTTGAGAATGATTTGTGTTTGTAGCACCTGTGTTGCCTGCAACTTAAATACACACTGCTGCAGGCTGGAGGAGGAGGAGGGGAGGTTTAGGTATCTATAATTTAGACAACTGAATTGGGTCTATTTTTAGTCCAGTGCCACTTGTGAGGTACGCGGGGAGAGTTAATTAAGTGGCTGGCCTTTTCTCATCCAGGATTTAAATGAACATGTCTGCTGTGTGTTTCAGAGGTGAAAGATAACTGAACTAATATATACGCTGTTCACACTTTTCCTGTCTTCCATCTTCTAATATTTTTCCTCTCATGCTTTGCTCCTGTCAATTTCCTCAAATGTTGACTACATTAGCTGCTCTGCTTTGTTAATCTGATACTCGCATAAACAAAATAGCTCTATCAATTCCCTCTATGCCATAAATGTGTCATATTTGGAAATGGAAAATATCCCCCTGTGGTGTTAAGGTTTGGGGATAACTCTGAAATCATTCTCATTGGTCTTTCATATGTTGTTTCTTTACATTTCTCTAAATAAATTAGCAGGAGGCATATTGTACAAGCCAGAGGTGGCTGGCATCTGTCTAGTACAATACTTTACATCACATTACATTTAGCTGACACTTTTATTAAGCACCTTACAATAAGTTCAATCAACCATGAAGATACACATTCAAAATAGAATGAATATTTCCAGTGAATTAGCTTTAAATAAGCTAAACCTTTCTAAGTGCTGCATACAGAAACTTTCTTTAATTGGCCACGGTGCAGTGGAACAGTTGGGTTTTCAGTCTGTGGTGAAGATAGTCCTTCTGCTGTCCTGCTATCATTATGAAGCTCATCCCACCATCGGTCCAACTCACAGTGAGGCAGTAGTCAAATGGCCGATACTGGAGTGTATGGTTTTCACAGGTCCTGGATGTAGGGAGGGCCAGTTCTACACAGCATGGAAGGCCAATTGGAGTGGATCAGCAGTAACCAGTGATGTGAGTGGAGGAGCTGTTCAGTGTGGGAGATATTAGGGAGGGTGAAGACCAGTCAGGTTACTGCAGCCTGGATGATGTGGAGTCTATTTGTATATAACATTAGAAAGACTGATTCTTATTATTACATTATAAGCTTATTGTGCTCATTTAAGTGGCTGTGACTTTGGAATAAATAGACTCAATCACCCCCCCAAGTTTTGATGGGGAGGACAGGAACAAAGGGAAAAGTTACATTAGAAAGTGTTTAGCTTGCAATATTGAAAGTAGCAAGGTCGAGTGCAGAGACTGAGAGAACACAAAGAGGTAGTCAGAACAGCACATCGCACCGGCCTTCACTTTCTATGGGAGCCGCGCTCCCCCGCAAAACTAGGAAGCAACATTATGGTTTTCCGCTATATCTGAAGAAACGTTAGAGAAAACAAATTACGTATGATGGTGCCAGAGTAGGGAGGGACTTCCACAGGCTGGCCGAATGCTGATTGGAGGATCGTGTTGCCAAGTGACTCTGAGTCTGCGCACCAACCGAAGAGAACCAAGTCTAACCCATGGTATCTCTTCAGCTAGTCTTGACCAATCATAAATGTACGGGCAACACCTTGTGTAATCAAATGTATTGTCGCACGAGGTTCGAGGCTCTTTACGGATTTGGTGGTTACAGATTATAGCTTTGCTAGCTGTAATTCCCAAAGACGTGATGAGTCCTTGGCCAAGTAATATATTTTGCTTTCTTTTCAATAAATAGTCAAACTTAGAAGTTGTCTGTCTTTTCTGGAATTCTGAACCCAACAATGAGCTTCAGAGGACGGATGGCACTTTGCAGTAGTCAGGATGTGAGATGACAAGAGCTTTGACAAAAACCTGCATCACTTTCTGGATCAGAATACAACATAACCTCTGGATGTTGTAGAGGGTGTATCCGCAGGAGCGTGTTGATGCGGAAATGCTGGCAGTGAACGACAGTTCATTGTCCAGCAGCACATCCAGAATCCTTTCAGTCTGAGTCGGGGAAACAACAGAGATGATGAGATTTAGGTTGTGGATGGGAGAGCCCTTCCTTGGAACGGAAATCAGCTCTTTCTTGTCGAGATTAAGCTTCAAGTGCTTTGCAAACATCCAATGAGAAATATTATTCAGACAGGTGGAGATTTGAGCGACCATCTGGGTTTTAGATTTCCAATCATACTGAAACAAGTGTGATGGAGATTAACTCCATTAACTGCATTTATCTAGCTGCAGACCCAATAAGTAATATCAAAATGTTGTTGCAGTAGCCCTGATGTTCCTGATAAGAATATTTAAGTCAGCAGCTCAATGTCCCTCTTTCCCTGGCCTCTCTTGGGTCTTTGGAGCACACACTTAATATGGTGGTAGGGGATCTTGAATTTTCCTATTTGGTCTTGGAAAAAAAAAACAGGCCTCCTTGAAGTTGAGAGGGAATGCTGTCATAATTACTCTCATCTAAAGACTTTCTGAGCCCACCATCTGTTCCTTTTCCTTAAATTGGTATATCAACTCTAAAGGTGTTAGTAATGAATATGAATGAGGAATCTACTCTACATGCATTCTAAAAAGGTGATGCTGACATGAGGACACTTTTGGATTATCACATATATGTAGGATCGGCAGTTTACCATTGACCTAATCTCTTAATACATACGTTTTTACATTCAAAGTGAGAGGTGAAGTCTATAGCATATGCAGTGCTTGAATTGGGCCGGTACTCACCGGTACGCAGTACCGGCACTTCTGATTTTTACCCATGTGGTACCGGCACTTCGCAAATGTGGGTCTGACTCTGCCTCACAGAGGGTGACTGGCTGTCTACATGATGTGGCCTGCCGACATGGCCACTTTCATACAGATCATACTAATGCCCTCGATTGGTCTCTGTGTGTCATTCAAGCTCGGGAGGGTGTGTGTTAGTGTATGTGTGGCGCGAGCAAGCGAGAAAGCGCGCGCACCGGTTACGTGTATTGTTGTTAGCATCTGGTGCTACTAGGGCCGTGGGAAGTAGGGGTGCTGAGGGTGCTGCAGCACCCCCTGGTGGAGGACAGGGGATCTGCACTTCCACAAGATTACATTTTTAAAAAAAAATGAATTTTCAGCCTTGATGTAACAACATTCATAATTAAGTAAAGATAACACCCTTTTCACCCCGGTTACATTTTCCATTTGCCCTGTACGATGGGCGCTGTAAGTGATGAAAGTGGGTGATGTTGGCTTATCAGGCGCCCGCAGCTCACAACCAGCGTGAGAGAGATAGATAGAGAGAGGGGGTGCACCGGTACCGGCGGGGAATGTTGTTAGCTTCTGCTGCTCTAACGGATATAAGAAGCTGTTTCTACAACCAGGGTGGAGGAGAGCTCTCCTGTCAGACTGAGAGGCACAGTGAGGTAAAGGACTCTGAGTGTTTAGATAGTTAACTTAGTCTAAGTTGTCTCAGTGGGTCTCAAACGGTTCGGTCACCATTTATGTAAACACATATTTCCTTTTGAGGGGGTGGTGATTAGTAAAATATGCATGAATAATACAAATAAAATGTTAACTAGGTGAAAAAGGTAAGATAAAGTTGTTGAGAGCTAAAACTAGTTGTTGCTGCTGCCTCAAAGAGGAGCAGGGGGGAGAGGAGGGAGACAGGAGAGGCTGATTCAGGAGCACGGACACACTCACAACTATAAATGAACCAAAAACAAATAAATAAACCTTTTTTTAAATAGTAACCCATTTCCATATGTTTATTTTGGGTAGTAGATTTAAACTAGAGGGCTATCACTATGGGCAGCAATGCTGTAAATATTGACACA
>NW_011341387.1:0-9583 GCF_000735185.1 Notothenia coriiceps
GATAAATCTATTTAGTGAAAATGAAGGCTATTAAAAAGTTTTAAACAGCATTTTCCAAGGTATTACTTTTTGCAGCTCGTTTTCAATAAGTATATCAATTGTCCAAAGAGGTTGTATTCTACAGTCTGCCTGAATGTAATCATTGCGTAGGTGTGTAGTGTGATTCTGTGTAGTTTATTTATGGCATCCCGTTGGATTTGACGTCATCTGAACAGGACATCGCACGCTCACTGCTTGATAGCACGCGAAGCTCCGTTTACGCCGGTTGCTAAGCAACATCGTTATGGGGAAATGCAAGTTTGCGTCCAAATGGTTGGAAGATAAGGAGGAAGGACAATCAATACTGTATATAGTCAATGTGAGGTAAAGTGTGTCGCCAAGGTAACCGGTTAAAACTCAAAGTGGCGATGAGGTCTTAAAATGTATGGAAAGGGTCTTAAAAAAGGTCTTAAAAGGGACTTCAGGGTTCCTGCATATACCCTGCTTCAGCGAGGAATGTTTTTTCTTCTAATATTGAACATGATGAATGTGCTGTTGTGATTGTTAGAAGTAGGACTTGAAGTTAAGTGTCATCTTTTCATCTCTTTTAACAAAAAACGTATGCATTTTCACTTCAAGGTTCTTACTGAAGTCATTGCTGCAGTACCAGTCTTTGACAGAAGGAGATATGCTACCAACACCTAGCTCTAGCACTCATCCACCTGTTCCTCCTGCAGCTTCAACCTCAGGGGCTTCAGGCCTGTCTGGGGGGCATAGCCTGACCTCAGTGGTGTCAACAGGGGAAGAGGGATCTCTTAAAAAACCCAAGAAGGAAAGGAAAGAGCGAGGCAAGGAAAATGGAAAAGAGGAATGTGAGTGCCATGCATATTGAGAATAGATGTCATTGAAATGGTCCACATTTCTCTTTCAGACAGTTAGCCCATTATGTCATATGATCTATTGTTTTTCTTCAGTTCCAAAGAAGACGACTAAGAAGAGAAAGCTAGCAGACGGGTCTCGCAAGCTGGTGCAGCCCATCCATCTGGACTCATCTGGGCGTCCTGTCTTTCCCATCGTATTGGGAGGATTAACCGTCTACAGCCTGGGAGAGGTCCGTTTGTGGCTTCACTCACATGCAAGATTTATCTTTATCCTACCATTTTCTTTTTAAATACCTACTTTTTTTTGTTTTAAATTAAGTATTATAAGTGTTACATTTTCAAGTAACCCTCTCAACAGCCTCTTTAATTTGACACTACTCACCAAATACAAACATTTGACTGATTTCCAGATCATCACAGACAGAATGCTTTTCCATGATGAGTGTGCCATTTACCCGGTGGGCTTCTGCAGCACTCGAGTCTTTGCCAGCATGAAAAACCCCGACCAGCAGTGCCTCTACACCTGCCAAATCAAGGATAGTGGAGCAGGTCCACAGGTACACTCTTTTTATTGAAGTCAGGTTTGCCAAGTGCAAACAAGAAAGGGAAAACACCAAAAAGCATAAAGGAAAAGGAATAGTCATTATTTAAAGGGGACCTATCATGCAAAATGCACTTTTGTACGTCTTTTATAATAATAATATGTGTCCCCGGTGTTCCAGGGAACTCACCAAGTGTCAGAAAACACAACCCTCTCTATTTTCCTCCATACCCAAATCTCTTAAAAAGGGGCTGCAACAGATCTGATACAGACTGATCCAGATTTGAACACTTCTGTGACGTCACAGAAGTGGCGCTACGGCTATTGGGCCAACTCCACCAATCAGGAGGAGACAGCCACGGACATTGCCGTTCGAAAGCGCTGGAGACGCTGTAGTACATATGCCAGGCCTGTAGATGGTGCTGTTCTCACAGAATCAGCCCATGCAAAGACAGTGTTAAATTGAGCGAAATGAGGAATGGCTAAAATGCATGATCTGTTTGGTATTTTGAAAAATAAAAAGTATAAATATGCCTTATATAGGTATGGTCCTACACTATATTATTCAAATATAGCATGATAGGTCCACTTTAAGAATTGAATTATTTAGATCCAAGTCTCCACAAGAAAGTTGCCACTTACTACCTTGTTGAGTTTCATTCAGTTTGAAATGGTATGAATACATTTGTTTACTGACACATGCAATCTGATATTGTCCCCCATAGTTTGAGATTGTGCCTGAAGAAGATCCTCAGAATGCCATCGTGGCCACCTCGGCCCTCACATGCCACTCCAATTTACTGAAGGTCATCGCGTCGGTCAGGTACCAACATTTACCACAAAGACTTGGATTTATTGGCATAACTTTTGTAATGAAATCATAATCTGTCAACGTGTCCTTTTCTTAGTTCCAAGTCTGTGGTGCCCATCATGCCCTCAGGAGCTGATTTCTTCGGCTTCTCACACCCAACCATCCAGAATCTCATCCAGAGTTGTCCTGGAGCACGCAAATGTAGCAAGTAAATATGAAACACACCATGCAGAACATCATTTAAGAATATGAATAACAACATTGTAGGCTTCAGCTGTAAAGCAGTAGGCTTATTGACCTTAGTTTTTCATCACTATAACAAAGACCTGGTGTAGTAAGTGTAGAAGAAGTAAGTTTAAAGAACTGTTCACAAACAAAGACATATATGAAATATATTTCACATCCTATATTGATGATTTTTCTAGGTGACATGTAAACCTTGATATTACATATTTAAAAACTTTCCTAAGGATACATTAACAAGTGGTAAGTAACATTTTCGGGTCAGGGAAACAGGCAGCCTTGGTTAATACATACATTCATATATTTTACACAAGTATGTACAAAAATACCTACTAAAAGTCCAAATGTCACCAAAAATATGTTTTTTTTCTCTTCTTTATTTAGCTACCGATGGATACGTTTTGAGGTGTGCCGCCCCGGTGATGGCCAGGTTCCTCACAGGCTCTCGGAGGACGATGCCTCCGTCAACTTCGAGGCTTACCAGAGACACCAGGGCTTTGAAGAGAGCATCAAGACGGAGCACATAACAGGTTTCCTAAATATCAGTTTTCTAAAGTGGCAATGTTTTTAGCTTGACTGTAGTTAAGATGACCTCATACTTTGTTATTTCTGTGTTACATTCATAAGGCTCTTGATTATTGCGTGTGCTGTACAATCAGTACATCCTGCATATGAACTAGGCTTAACAGCTGGGTCAGTGGCTAGGAAGTCACACGTAAGAATCCCTTGGTGGGAAAACAAATACAAGTTTTATTTATTGACAGCTGCTGTCAAAATGTATGAGCAATAAATGCTATGGTTATACTTTGTGTGTGAGTAACCCTCCTTTCCCCACCTAGTGCCCTTCCAGGCCTCTGATGTAAATAGCATAATACAAAAAAAGTATACCTTTACAGAAGTTACAGCAAGGTTTTAGAAGTATGGCCAAATGACGAATATTTCAAAGTACTTTTCTAATACCTTTGTATTTGTTTAATGCTTATTGATGATCTCTCTGCATTGATTGTGATGCTTGTACTTTTGATCCTTTTGTCTTTCCTCAGGACAGGCACCGCAGTCCCCTAGCTCCTCTCACCAGCACCACCTGACCTCCCCCACCATCAACATGAAGCCCTCTACCTCCTATTTCAGCTCCTGATCCTGGAGGGCAAGGTCGGTCACACATGGACGCAATCCTTGGAAAAAGTAGTTGTTATTTACAAAGCTAATATTGTTTTTTCCTCCCTTTTCCTTTATGGTTCAAACATGTAGGAAACCGAGGCATTCAGGAACTCAAGCCTTTGTTATTTATTGTTTTTCATCTTCGAGCTCGTTCCAGACAGCTGGGAACTTTACTGGGGATGTGTGCTAGCATAGTTGATGCTTATTTCTGTGTCATGTCATTTTTTCAATAATTTCCAGAATGAACATTTAAGACAAGTTGTGTGCTTAAAGTGCTAATAATAATAATTAACCCACCATAGCTGTTATGGCAATTTCATTTTTGTTTGTAAAGTTACATTCAAAATAAACACACTTTTTTTTTTTACTTATTGGGACATCTGCTGAATAAAAAAAGTATACAAGGTTTGGTAAATGGCACACTGTTGCATAAATATATAACTGTTGGTACCCGAAATTAATTTGCAATTACAATTTTGTTTTCCAGTTAGTAGATTATTTTTCTACTGTCTCTGTTTTACTGTAATATAAAAACAATGGCTTTGAATGCAACACACACACACAGTTGTTTATTTCACATGTATTTGTTCAAACATTTCGTCATAACGACTGATTTGTGTTGTACACTTCAGAGTTTTGTTCAAATAAAACCTTTGTCATGTGTTTCTACCTACATCCAGCAATTTATTTTTGTACTTAACATTCAGTATTGAAATTTGAGACGGACTGATTAAAAAACATCTTTAAATTAAAAGCAAACATATTTCCCACCAGGCTGACAGGTGCAACTGCCGAGCTTTCCAACCAAGACGTGAAATAGCAGCAATAATCTTGTTTCATTATTCTCCTTTTGATTGTTTGGACTCTTTCAGAAAAACTGACCACATTTGTTCAATAAATGAGGATGAGCTTTGCATCCAGATGCCATAAATTGAACACAGTATTTTTCAATTCGTAATTTGTAGGATTGGTCACTCCCCCCTCTAAGACTAACCAATTCACTTATTGAATACAAAAAGTAATTGTCTAGTCATAAACCATTTAAAAAAAAAACCTCCTTCCCTCTAAAATGATCCTTGATATCTGTAAAAAAAAAAATAGGAATATTGAGCTTTTCTCAGTAACAATCCACTATCGTGTCAGATTGTTTTCAGCTCCTTACTTTCACAGTCTCAATCATCCTGTTTAAAGTCATTCATTTGCCTAATTCCACTTCATTGAGAGATCAGCTTATGTTGATTTGAACAAAGGCAGACTGTTCCTCATTTGGTCTTCATTGATTACTTTGGCTGGAGTGCGGTTGGCAATAAAAGGAGGAGCAGGTAAAATCTTACTGGCGCTGTAGATTGGACAGGCTTTAAAGTCACAGGGCCAGTCTCTCCATGCATACCGCAGAGCAGCTACTTGTTCAGTGGGAGAACACACGCTGGTAGATAACTGGACAGTGGTCAGACCCGACTGCATGATGGGAGCTGGAACCCAATGAGCCTTAGGATCCCATGGAGACTCACTCTCTGAGCAGCAGATCTTAATAGGAGAGAATTGTATTTATTTAGCAAGAAATTATTGGTGCAAACATAAACCCTGTCTTATGGTAAAGCTAGGGCTGCTCGATTATGGCAAAAATCCTAATTTCGATTATTTTGGTCAATAATTGATATCACGATTATTAAAAACGATTATCCATTTATTGGAGAAAAAAAGGAACAGTATGTTTTTAACAGTTGATTACTCTGAACTGTAATTATATTTCAACTGAAAAAAAAAATAAATAAAAATAATAATAATCGTTTTATTTCGATTATGTTGTTTTCATAATCGCTGCAAGCCAACATCGTAATTGCGATTAAAATACGATTCATTGAGCAGCCCTAGCTATTCTTTTTGTTAGCATATTTAATAAAGCCAGCAGGTAAATATGGGAAAGATGTCATACTGAATGTGCCGCTGCCAGCCTTACCTCAAAGATGTTTTCAGAAGGAGTGACAGAGACTTTCTGGTCGTAGGTAATGTTGAGATACTTTGGAGTGGACAGGATTTGGCTGGGGAAAGGTCCACTAAAGGCCACGTCCTTCTCACCATACGCCACTGCCCTTGCTCCCAATGACAGTCTGAAGGCTACGTCCTGCTTGTCTCGGGGATGGATCCTGAAACAACAAAATCACACTAGATTCAGGTCAAGACATAAAAACAGCAGATAGCTGTTTCTGTGTTTGTAATTTACTACAAACACAGTACTACTTCAGTACTTAAGAAAGTCCGTTGTTGTGAAAATTATGCCTCGGATTCACTTTGTGGCAGCAAATCGTTTTTTGGATTCGTTTCCAGGTATCTTAAAATTGTCCTAATGACTCGCTGGAAGGCAGATCAGAAACATATGGAAATGAATGATTTGTGCTCCATTCTCCAGTTCAAACAATTGCAACATCAGCATTTTTTTATTTTAGCATTTAAGTCTGATCTGATATGGTAGATTAAAAATACCACTTCTCTCAAAACAAGAGTTGGGTTACATTGAATTGTGACATGTAAGAATTGACCAAATCTACTGAAAGAGTTGTTGTTTATGTGTTTCCATTAGCTAATCACCTATAAACATTATATGCCAATCACCCTAAGGTATCACCAAATGCTTGTAAAAAGCAAGGTAATTGTCCTTGGTGTTGTACAGGGTCATATGCTATGAGTTCATGTTAATACAATCCTTACGTGCCATAGGGAGATTTTTCATCTGGCAAATCCATAGCCACAGCCATGAAAGTTTTCTGCATCTGGAGATTTGGGACAAAGCCGGTATCTGCTGTCTGGTGCCAGCGGATATTCGGATAGGCGTCACTTTGGGATTTTTTTTCCCAGGTACTCAGCTGGAAGTGCAAATAAATCATGGATTAGTGTTCCCCCTGAAACTATAAAACGCCAGGTTTTTTATTTTATTTAACAAAAACAAAAAGGCAAAGAAACAATGTTTCCCTCAGTATTCATTCAGCAGTAAAGTACTCCTGCGAGTCCATGGACGTGACAAGTGTCTGTGGTTACTTCATGCTACTCAAATGTCACAGTATCATAATATCCATTGAAAACAAATGCCGGTGCCGGACACACACACACACACAAGCATACATACATCGGATAGGCGTCACTAGTTTAGTTTTGTTTTAAGGTAAACAGCTGCAAGTACAAAAAAATTATAGTTTGGATGTACAAAATACAAAAATTATAAAAATAAATCCTGACAGAGAGCTGACAATGAGGCTTGATTTTCAAAATAGAAGCCAAAAGAAGCAACAAAACAGCTAATGCTTTGAATACTTACTTAGCATTTCACATTAGTTTTCTGTGACCAAGTCATCATTTAGTTGAAACTCAAATCTGTCATTCTCCGTTTTGGAAAAGGCAATAAAGTAAAAGGCTAACAAACTTTAAAAGTGACTACTTTTATTTTTAAATAAGTGAAGGGCTATGGATTTATGTACATTTTTCAGTGGTTCCTGTTGATTTAGAAAAATGACTAATAAATATTTGGGGGGGGAAAAAGCATCGAAAAGGGACAATTTGCTGTAGTGTGATTTTGCTATTAAAACTAAAATCATTAATGTTACATACCTGGACAAATCCAAAAGGGAAATCGAGAGCCGTCTGCCCTCCTGAGCCCTGATGAAACGCCATCCTCCAGTCATCAATCATAGCAGGGAAGGAACAGTTGTACTTCTCTTGATGATAATTTGTGTTAGCCTCACCTAAGAGCAACCAACACAAGGCGTATACAGTACATGCAGGACATACATGAACATCAGAAACCTTTGCAGCAGCTGGTCTAACCTTGGTACCAGATGGCTCCTTTGATGGTCATGCTCAGCAGTGGGTGGATCATTGCATTCCACAACACTGAATTGACTTTGGGACTGAAAGAATGTAAGGTGCAATAAAGAGTCAACCTTGTAGTTAGTTAATATACAACATTAAAGCACTACTTAATGTGTGTTTGGAAATCGATCGGTATGACAAAACATAATATGATGATATAATACTGTATCTATATCTTTATTGAATCCCTGAAACGTACCCGCCACCAGGCTGCTGTAGTAGTCCACACTTCTGTAGTGCTCTTGGAGAGCACCAGGGTTCGATAGGTGTGCCCCCCCAACAGGACTCCACCAGTCCTATGGGGTACTGCAGCTTATCATACAAATCACGACCAAAGAGCCAGCACACTGCAGAGAAACCGGACAGATCTGGAACAAATCCTGCCTGTTAAGTAGTCAATCAGCAGAATGCAAAAAGGTGATAAAAACGCACATAAACAAATACCAACATGGTTGATTACATCGCTGTGATGCAACTAAACAAACACTAGCTTGGACTCATGAACATGTGACTGAGTATGCATGTTTCTATTTCAAAGCACTTAAGACAGGTTCAGTTGCAGTTAAGTAACCCACCTAAACCTTTAATCTGCAAACACAGATTTAAACCATTTTATGAATAAAATAAATATCTTAAACCCACATAATGGCGGCACAGACCAGGGAATTTGGACGTCAATCAAATCAGTTTGCTCAGTTGTGCTCTGGACCAGGGTTGCCATAAAAGTCCTCACATTAGGATAATGTGCTGCACTCTTCAGCTCCTCTGATGCATTGAAGACCTATTGGAGAATGAATACAAAATGAATAAATATATACATATCAAACAGAGTCCCATACATTTGGAATGCTTCATGGCACTAATCTATTTGTGCAACCTCTTTTGTGTAGTTTAGGAAAGCCTAAACTACACAAAAGAGGTTGCACAAATAGATTAGTGCCATGAAGCATTCCAAATGTATGGGACTCTGTTTGATATGTATATATTTATTCATTTTGTANACAGCTTTCATATAATAATTTGGTCTCTGTCAAAAACTGGCTCAGGTTACATGACAAGGAGGGAGTCCATGTAAGGGATGTACTTACAATACAATAATACACATATTAGACTAAGGTTATTTGAAACTATCAATATGGTGAGTAGATAGATGAATGTGATCAAGGGTAGTGTTGAAGGTGCAGAAGTAAAGTCAGCTGAGGGAAGCATGACAGGAGAACCAGTTTTTTTTAAAGCTTTCAGTTCCCCCTCCCTCTCTTTCCCTTCCCTCTTTGTCTCAGCTATTTGCACTTTTAAAATCATGTCTCGATTGTAAAATTTGACTTGGATGTAACCCTTGGCCTTCATTTAACGATAACAGTGCCTTGTGAGGCGCTAAACAAATGTTGAAGCTCAGAAAGTTTGAACCTGCATTTGGTCATCTTAAATAATGTGGTTTGATCCCCAGCTTCTCTAGGCAACATGTCAAAGTGTCCGTGGGACTTTGCTCCTGATTGGCTCCACCAACAGTGTGTTATTGTTAGTCTCCCTGAGAAGGTGGCACCTTGTATCTTAGCCTCTTCCTCAGTATAAGTGAGTGTTAATGCTGACTGGAAAAGCACTTTATAAATGCAGTTGATTTACATTTTTAGAGACCATGGTTTTAGATTATTCACTGGTGTATCGCTCATAGCTCCTCAGTCCCCTCTCCTTGAGATGCATTTTACAAATTGAGGTTCATCCAAGATGGATTGCTGAGATAGATTTCCGGGTCAAGTGCCAGAGGAATGAGGAGCCCAGCATGCACAACATTGGGAAATTAGAAGAGCCCTAAGGTGTCACTGACCGTCTTTAGCAGGTAACGCTGGCGGGTCACTCCCTAGACCCCTGTTGAATGCTGGAAGGTCCTACAATGTGAACAGGCAGCTGTGCAGAACATCACAGCTGTTTCTGAACAGACCGTGGCTGTTTGGCGACATTTGGCTGTGTGGAGGGCCAGAGCAAGCATGTTGTTTTGAAGTATCTAAGGTAGGCTGAAGCCAAGGTGAACACCCCCTGTGTGTCTTCTGGATTCTGACCATCTTCTCAAAAATGTGGCAGTACAAGTCAGAAAAGCCGCTAAAA
>NW_011341387.1:9682-10650 GCF_000735185.1 Notothenia coriiceps
AAATATCAGATCTGAAATAAAATGGTTTTACTCACCGTTTGTCACTGTGGCCTTTGAGATTTTCTGTTGGTGTTGTCCTGACAAGGTGAATATCACCTGTGCCCCCTCGGATCCATAGCCCCAAACTACAGCTCTCTCTGGAGACTTCTGCAGCACCATGTGATCTTGATAGTAGGAGGCGAAGCGCAGGACCCCATCTACACACATAAACATTAATATGCGAGTGCAGAATAATTAAAATAACAATACATAAAGAAGAGATTTTTTTTTTGGAGATAGTGTAAGTAAGTGCAAATATGCCTTTTTGTTTCTGTTTGAAAATAATAACGCAGTAACATTTTGACACGGCCAGAAGTTGTAGTTGGCCAACAGGTTAATGTTGACTAAACGATACTCACCACAGTCTTGAATAGAAGCTGCAACCAGTATAAAAACACCACAAAGTCTTATCGCCATGACAACAAGATGATTTCCAGGTTAACCAAAAGTTGCAAAATCACGCAGATTGAGTTTACGTGATGAACTATCAAACGGTAAACTCAGCAACTAACTCGTGATTTATCTTCTTCTTCTTCTTCTTCTTCTTCTTCTTCTTCTTCTTTCGTGTTTATTGGCGGTTGGCAAACCAACTTGTAGGTGCATTACCGCCACCAACTGGACTGGAGTGTGGACAAGAGACTAAGCAGAAAACAATAAACAAAAGAAAGAACCAAAACTCTAGATTATTTTAAATGTATCAATTTCTCTTAGAAACTTAATAATCTCACAATATATATTGCCTGATGTTTTCCCCAACAGTCCTGATAGCGACAAGTCATAGAATTTTGCTTTCTTCAGTGTCTGGAAAAACACATTTCTCTGAGTAGCCTGCTATATTTCCTGCATAGCAGTAAAACATGCTCAACAGTTTCTGGCTGGCTACAGTGTATACACTTTCCGGTTGGATGCTTTCCTATTATACTTAATGT
>NW_011341387.1:15549-20057 GCF_000735185.1 Notothenia coriiceps
CGGATCCCGGCGTATATAGACACCAAAAAGAAAGACATTTGGGGAAGCTGGGTTAATCGGAACATGAGAGTAAACAGGTATAGACAGAGAGAAGGAAGAAGTAAGATGTCCCCCGACAAACTAAGCCTATATCAGCAAAACTAGGGGCTGAATCTAATCAGCCCTAACTATAAGCTTTATCAAAAAGGAAGGTCTTAAGCGCACTCTTAAAAACGGATAGGGTGTCTGCCGCCCGAACACAAACTGGAAGCTGATTCCACAAATGTGGAGCTTGATAAGAAAAGGCTCTGGCTCCCATTGTACTTTTAGAGACTCTAGGAACAACCAACAACCCTGCATTCTTGGAACGCAATGCCCTAGTAGGACAATAGGGTATGATGAGTTCTTTAAGGTAAGATGGCGCCTGCCCATTAAGGGCTTTGTAGGCGAGAAGAAGAATTTTAAATTCTATCCTGTGTTCTATAGGGAGCCAGTGTAAGGCAGCCAGAACACGAGTAATGTGGTCCCTTTTCCTAACTCTGGTTAGTACACGAGCTGCAGCATTTTGAATCAGCTGAAGCGACTTAACTGACTTTTTGGTACACCCTGATAATAAAGAGTTACAATAATCCAGCCTTGACAAATGCATGGACTAGTTTCTCTGCATTGTTTTGAGGCAAGATATGCCTGATTTTTTGCAATGTTACGTAGATGAAAGAAGGCGGTCCTAGAGATTGATTTTATGTGGGCGTTAAAGGATAAATCCTGATCAAATATAACAAGATTCCTTACAGTCTCACTGGAGGCCAAATGAATGCCATAGTTAACATATCTTTAGGTAGTTTGTTTCGTAGATTCTTTGGGCCGAGTACAATAAAATATAAGGTCATCCACGTTTTTAAGTCCTTGAGGCAGTCTTGAATTTTATTTAGATGATTGGTTTCATCAGCCTTGATGGATAAGTATAATTATCCTACTTTGGCATTATTAATGACCTTTTCTATTTCCGTGGCAACCCATTAGATCATAAAACAAACCCACACTGATACAAGCGTGAGAGGAACGATCGAGTGCCAGAGCTTGTGAATTTACTCCAGGTGTAACTACAGTTTTATTTAAGTGTTATATTTCAAAACATTAAACAAAGTAACTAAAGGTGACTGCTTTACTGTCATACCTTTTCATGGCGACGCTAAAAAGCAACATTATTTCTAAAATAATGCTTAGATTTCAAAATGACTTTTTTTGCATGACGGAACATTTTATGATGCTAAAGTCACTGGAAGAAAAAAAATCACTGAATTCAATTGAAATGATGATAAAAAAGTAAATTGGTTTGTATTATTTATTTGTTTACTTTGTTGACTTTCTCGGCATGCTGTGTTTCCAGGCAACCAGCAGTCAGTCCCTTTTCTATCAGAAGAAAAGACAGTATCTCTTGTATTTGTAATACCAGCAGGAGACACCAATAACATGAACAGGGCCTGCCAAGATTAGAGTATGTGTCTGGGAGTTTCTCTCAAGGAGGAAACAGACATTAATAAATCTTATTATTTTCAAGATTATCCAAACATCCTGGGGTTTGTTTCCTTTGCCTCCCTCGGGTTTCAAATTCAGGTTTTACAGTATCTACACATCTGAATGGGAAACGTTCTATTGTTTCACTGCCTGAAAGCAAGGCCATTGTCTCCTGGTGTCTTTGACTGATGCTAGATCTATTCATTACATTACATTACTACATGTTACTTGTTAGATGCTTTTATCCAAAGATATCCTTAGATACTCAATACTGTGGGCAATCCAATTTGGGGTGAAGTGTCTTGCCCAGGGACAAAACGACATGCTGATGTTTATTGGACCGCCTTTTCCTTATAAAAATGTAACATCCCCTCAGCTCCTTATCATTAACAGGCTGCACGAGCTACACACTTGCTGCATTCAATGACTTTAGCCTCTTACTGTATATGACTTTCCCAGTCGCAGTTGATTAAAGCGCTTTCAATTAAACATTTAGCATTAGCATGATACATCATAGTAAAACCAGATGAAGCTGATGACTGGCTGTGTTTTCATTTGTATACCCAGGGTCTGTTATAGATGTCGGATGGATGCTGTGTATGCTTTAGATCAGCAGATGGCACTCTCGTGTCAGTAAAATGGACAAAGCTTTCTGTATTTTGACAGGACGGAGCTGATGTGCTCGCCTTTCAGTTTATCTTAAACCTTTTTAGAGAGGACAACTTCAATCATCGGGATTATAAGAAGTCGGTTTCAAAGATAAGCCACATAAATGTATTTGATGGACACATGAATTTTCTTTGACACTTAGACAATATGAATAACAAGGCTGCATTTAATAAAATATTCCAATTGGATTTACTTGGACAAGTTGCCAGTCATTACAGTGTGAAACCACTTTCACATGTTTGTCAGATATTGCTGATACAGTAGATCTGAGATATTGATGCATTGGTCCATAAACACCTTTTATCTTTTATTTCCTCTCGGCTTGAACTCTTATATGAAAAGATGTATTAATAATAAAAAATAAACGGCACAAGGAATAAAATGTTCTCAATATAATATGATATATAATGAAGGATGATTGTGAACATACACAAATACGGCTTATCTTAACATAATTATTTGATCTAATATCATTTTCTAAAACATAATGACACACTCTGGGATGCATACTGGGATTTTAGTTTCTTTTGGCAACTTTGCATGTAAACGCTCACTGTTTATTCTTCTATGATAATGAAACACACTATAACATAACACACGTCCTGGTTTATGAGAATACTATGCAAATTAAAGTGATTTTTCTCCACGTTTCCAAGAATATTAAGGATAACACAATCCGCTTTGGCACACTTGAAAGCATCACAAAATCATGGCAGCTTCATAGCAGAATAATAAACCGACTCTATCCCACAATGTTCTCTCTGCAGCTCTGGTTGGGAAGCGGTTGCAGCTTATAAACAGTTATAATGTGTCTATCTGGGCTTGTAGGGGCTCATTGACCTGTTAGGTGATCATAGTTTGCACTTTGCAGCCAAGAGTAACAAATACAATTCTGCATCAATTCCCAACATGCCTCTGAATGCCAGCAGAGAACTCAGATCAGCCGGAATAATGGCCTCCAAATGAAACCCTTCATGAATTAGAGGCAATAAAGTCCCAGAATGGCAGAGGTCATGCAATGGAGGAAATTAGCTGAGTATTTTCAATTTTACCTTGGACCTAAACCCCCTCTATTAAGAGTTAGGGTCATATATACTTTTGCCCCTGTTACATATTCCACTTGGTTGAATGCTCAAGAGGCTAGTGCAGCAATTTCCTTCATATTCAATCAAACGTGACTGAGATGTTAACAGTGGTGCAGAAAAAGAAAACACACTCTGACTGTCTCACCCAGAAACCTCTCAAGATTAATAGTCTGTGAAAATGCAGTTCTTTTATGAGCAAAATGCACTTAAATTCTGGTCAAACTCTGCCAACCTTGCATGCTATCAATAAGACAATGTGCAAAAATACCTCTAGGAATAAATGCTTTCTAAAGTCATTGAAATGTAATATGAAGCTTGGAGAGATGCTCATTTTTAAAGCAGCACAGAGAAAGACTGTCTCCTTTAATTTACAAAGTGAAAGGTTCAGTCCCTGCACTCACACATTTCTTACTGCATACCCATTTCTGGTGAGATGGGAATGTGATGCAGAGCAAGACAGGAAGTAAGGATGCTAATAGCTTTATCCAAAAGACTGAACTGCATCTTCTGTGAAAAGGCATCTTAGCCTTAGAAAACTGTAAGGTTTGTTGATTTAAATGCAGCTCCCAGCAAACTCTGATTCAAACAAACTTGTTGTAGATGAGAGGACACCAACATTTATAAAGGAAACACCACATTTATGGATAAATGGCCACCATGGTTGTGAGCTTTGTATCTATTTGGCTGACGAAACGTACAGCTTGTGAGTTGATTGATTATTGTTTACTGTTGCCATTCAGCTTAAAGGAGACCTATCATGCTACATTTAAATGATATAGTGTATGAACATACCTATATAAGGTATATTTATACATTTTATTTTTCAAAATACCAAAAAGATCATTTTTTAGCCATGCCTCGTTTCGCTCATTTTCGCTCTATTCCAAGCCTGCACTCTAAAAACAAATGCCTTTGCTCAACAAAGAAAATCAACGCAAAAGTTTGCATCGATGTTTATTGAGTTGAGACAAATTCTAATGAAATTGTGTTATAAAGCAACAAAGTTATTTGAGTTAGGGGAGAAGGCTTTTCCTCTACCAACAGAGGTGTTTTTAATTACCACTTACTTAATAATTGGTAGCATAAACACAAGTTTTGAAGTTGATTGAAATATTAAGTTGTTCCGACTAGTTTTACCATATGATTTAAAAGGAATTTTAAGTTGTATGTACTTAATTAACATCATTGTGAACACAAGTTTTTAAGTTGACAACTCCAAAGATCAAGTTGTTCCAACTTGTTTTACCGTATGATTTA
>NW_011341387.1:20071-24340 GCF_000735185.1 Notothenia coriiceps
TCCAGTTGTACTCCAACTACAGAGCTAGCCTTCCTAACGAGCGTGTTCAGCCTGTCAGTCTCAATATGTAACACTCGTGCTTCTATTGGCTAGCGCTCCAGCACCTTGTACGTGATAGGACAAGGGGCGAGACATCTCTAAGCAGTTGACCAATCACAGAAAGAGCCGGTCAGATAAACAATCGGAACAGACTGGGCTCTGGTTTCAGACAGAGGGTGAAAAGAGGTGCTGCAGCGGGCAGTATAAGAAAAATAAAGAGCTTTGTGAACATTAAAGCATGGAAACATGTTTCAGTAGAGGCACAACATATAAATACAAACATGAACGTTAGTGTAATAGGGCCCCTTTAAGTAACCCTTCCAAGCCTGCCTACAGGATTCTCAAGAACCAAGAGTTTGTGTGAACTCTTCTGTAAGATGTGGAAAGATTTCATTTCGGGATGTGATGTCCAGGCAGAGGGTGTACAAGGGGATCATCCAAAAATGACAGCTGTGTCGTTTGATAAAATGCTGCAGTGGACTAAGCTGTACTATGTAGTGATGAACTGAAAGCCTCTTACAGGACCAGCTACATCCTCCACTCACATCCTCACCTGACACAGCAGTTTGAAGGCCAAACATGCAACAGATATGTATACAAAAAAAACTTGATCCAGCCAAAACTTTTTTGTTGTCATATTCATATCATGTCACTAATTATTTGTAAATAATATGCATGGCCATCAATCAGTGGCATCCATTATCAGGCAGTATTTCAGGAAAAAGCTGCCTTTACTTACTTACTGTGTGTGTGTGTGTGTGTGTGTGTGTGTGTGTGTGTGTGTGAGAGAGAGTGTGTGTCTGTTTGTGAGAGGGATAGTGTGTGTGTGTGTGTGTGTGTGTGTGTGTGTGTGTGTGTGTGTGTGTGTGTGTGTGTGTGTGTGTGTGTGTGTGTGTGTGTGTGTGTGTGTGTGAGTGTGTTTATAAGAAACCATTGATTTTTGTCTCCATCTATTTTGAGGTGTAAAGCAGATGATGTGTGGGCAGCTCTCCTCCCTGAGCCTGAGGTGAGTTTCTCTCAAACAGAGTACTAAAGTACCCTTCATCTCCCAGAGATCCCACCGAGCGATCGAAACTCCCTCAAACATGCAGATAAGACGAAAGCTGAGCGGCAAAGATAGCTAGGTCTAGGTAGATAGAGACAGAGATTTTAGATGCCCTGGTACAAGTAGGAAGTATCTGATGTTCTTTGGGAAGAAGTTCTTTGAATATTTAAGATGCTCTTCGAGATAACTTGCTCCGAGGTGGGTTGCAGGCAAGGATCACTCATAACACGTTTCCAACCATTTTTATCTTGGTATAATTAACAGTATTATCATATTAAGCCGTTTTCATAAGTTGTGGCAGAGATGAAGCCCCTGTGTTTCAGCGGGTATTGCTTCAGCAGCCCACTGTACAGGTTGTCAGGTTGAGCAATGAGTCAATACTGGATTTTACGAGAAGTGCTTTCTATTACAAGAGACGGTGCGTAAGTCTGCCCATTCAGTGACAAGTGGGTATCATTCATCAGGACAGTGCTATCAGGGAATGTGGTCTGCAGAAGCGCTGACTGCTGCCCCCTCGATGCCAGAGCCGTTGCCATCTTAAGCCCCGGACGTGACAGATGGGCAGGTCGGGACACATGGAGAAGAGTTTTAGCAGGGTCGCTTTGGGAGTCATTCGAGGACTCTGTCCATTAAGAGTATGAGCCTGATCAGGACTGGTATCAGTTCCCCTAGAAAGCGGAAGTCATAATTAATTAGGCACAACAAAGACAGTATGACCATTGATGTAAATGAGGTAATCAAACTGCAGCGAAAATTCTTGTAAGAGATATGCTAACTCTTACTGCTGTAATCAACTTTACCAAACGTTAAAACGACTACTGACAAACTTAAAAATAGATGACAATACAGTTGTGGAGGAATGACTCTTAAAACCCAGAAATTAGTTTGCATTAGACCACTTCCAATTCTTACATGTACCATGAAGTCAATGGTTTTCTGACTGTGTTTTGGTTGTTTGCCTGAAATAAGGTCTTTGGTTACAAGCTGAAGAGATTTTAACGTTTTGGTCTATGACACAAAATATGTCAGTAAATACTCCACTGGAGAAATAAAAAATGGCGGTTGCTAACAAGTGTCTGAATGACACGTATAAACATCGTCATGCCCAACATTAGCCGCCTTTAGCTAAGCAGTTGGGACGTGAAGTCATGTGACCTGCCGTATCTTTTTACTTCAAAATCATAAAGTGGTGTTAACATGTGGAGATTATCCTGCTGAGCAAAACGTGTTAGTATCATTAACGTTTGTTTTACACACATCTTATTTTCTGCAATAACCTAAAATCCAATGGAGAAATCCCATTGGATTTTGGTGAGGGAGCCGTTGTGATGCTAACTTTCAGGTCAGCCTACAGCAATACGTCATCAATGCACCACTGTATTTGAACACAGCTTTCCTATTGCGATAATGCACTCTTAGATGTGTTGATATAGAAAACAATGGACTAGTCAAGACATTCAGCAATTGGTCATAGAAAGTCTCAGCTCTATTTACAATTTACAGTGGTGTAAAATGTATGTAAAATGTATGTAAAATGTATTGTAACATTGTTATCCTGTGTCATGTCCAAGAAACTTATAGTGAAAGTTTATTCTTTATGTTAGAGTTGTCATGTCCCTTTGTCTTGTGCTTTATGTCTATGCCCTTAATTATTTCTTCCTCTCATTTCAGGCCTCCACGCTCTCCCCGCCCCCTTCTGTCTCCTGCGTCCTTGATTATTTTCCCCGCCCTGATTGTTTCCATCTGTGTCCCCTTTACTTACCTGTGTATATATTGTGTTAGCTCCCTCCTGTTAATTGTCAGTTCATTGTCTCTCGATGACCTACGTATCGGCTTACCTCACGGACCTTTCACGGATCTATGATGTTGATCACGATTCTAGTTTTCCTCGAAAGAGTGTTTTGTTTTCCTTATTTTTATTACTGTGCAAAATTCCAGTAACGTTTTTATTTTGAAACGCTATCTGAGTCTGAGTTTTGAGTCGTGCAATTGAGTTCATGCCTCAGAGTGCACCCCTTGACAATAGTTTCAACTGACTTGCACTGAAACTGCACTTTGAACACTTTAAATATATTCACATTTTAAACTGTATACCCCGGTTATCTAGGCCCGTTTTGTTTAATGTGTACCACGTTTATCTAGGCCCTTTTTGTTTTGTTTTATGTATACATGTCACATTGTGGGAAACGATATTTAGATATTTCTGGATGTATAACACATGTAGAATATTTGACAATAAAGCTGAATTTCACTTTCGCGTGTTTCACTTTCGCGTGCTTGCATATTTTAACAAAGGTTTTCATTTTAGCCACACTGAATTTAACTAGAAGTCATGGCTGTGTCAATTACCAGTCTGATATCGTTTTACAAAGATGACAAGAAGAGTGTAGACAGAGGAGAGAACCACTACAAGTCAGGACACGTTACAGTGCAGCCTAGATGAAGGTGTGCTTACCGGTGTTGTCAGGGCTAGCATGAGGGACAAGGTTTATAGTGTCGGTGAGTAGTGATAGCAAGAGTACCGTTAACCTAGAGTTAATTTATTCACATTAATTCCCATCAACAAATCAATTGTATGTGTCAGATGAAATCTCTATTAGGCAAGGCAAGTTTATTTATATAGCACTTTTCAACACAAGGCAATTCAAAGTGCTTTACAAAAAATGAAAGACATTAAGAAAATGGCATTTAAAATCAGTCATTAAAAAGAAAAGCTAATAAAATAAACATTAAAAGAAAAGATACATGGATAAAAGTTACAGTGCAGTCTAAGATATGAATATATCAATTAAAAGCAGCGACAAAAAGAAAAGTCTTCAGCCTGGATTTAAAAGTAGTCAGAGTTGCAGCGGACCTGCAGGTTTCTGGGAGTTTGTTCCAGATATTTGGAGCATAATAACTGAACGCTGCTTTACCATGTTTAGTTCTGACTCTGGGGACAGAAAGCTGACCAGTCCCTGAAGACCTGAGAGATCTGGATGGTTCATCATTTAGCAGGAGGTCAGAAATGCATTTTGGTCCTAAACCATTCAGTGCTTTATAAACAGCAGCAGTATTTTGAAATCTATTCTTTGACACACAGGAAGCCAGTGTAAAGACTTCAGAACAGGAGTGATGTGATCCACTTTCTTAGTGTTAGTGAGGACTCGAGCAGCGGTGTTCTGAATCAGCTGCAGCTTTCTAAT
>NW_011341387.1:24358-33744 GCF_000735185.1 Notothenia coriiceps
GTTGAATGTGTATAATGCGTTGAATGCGTTGAATGCGTTGAATGTGTTGAATGTGTATAATGCGTTGAATGTGTATAATGCGTTGAATGCGTTGAATGCGTTGAATGGGTTGAATGTGTATAATGCGTTGAATGCGTAGAATGCGTTGAATGCGTTGAATGTGTATAATGCGTTGAATGCGTTGAATGTGTATAATGTGTTGAATGTGTATAATGCGTTGAATGCGTTGAATGTGTATAATGTGTTGAATGCGTTGAATGTGTTGAATGTGCTGAATGTGTTTCATGTGTTTCATGTGTTCCATGTGTTGAATGTGTTGAATGTGTATAATGTGTTGAATGCGTTGAATGTGTACAATGCGTTGAATGCGTTGAATGTGTTGAATGTGTTCCATGTGTTGAATGTGTTGAATGTGTATAATGTGTTTAATGCGTTGAATGCGTTGAATATGTATAATGCGTTGAATGCGTTGAATGTGTATAATGTGTTGAATGCGTTGAATGCGTTGAATGTGTTGAATGTGTATAATGGGTTGAATGTGTTGAATGTGTTGAATGTGTTGAATGCGTTGAATGCATTGAATGTGTATAATGCGTTGAATGCGTTGAATGTGTTGAATGTGTTGAATGTGTATAATGGGTTGAATGTGTATAATGCGTTGAATGCGTTGAATGCGTTGAATGTGTATAATGTGTTGAATGCGTTGAATGTGTATGATGTGTTTCATGTGTTCCATGTGTTGAATGTGTTGAATGTGTTGAATGTGTTGAATGCGTTGATTGATTTGAATGTGTATAATGCGTTGAATGTGTTGAATGCGTTGAATGCGTTGAATGTGTTGAATGTGTTGAATGCGTTGTGTCATGTCCAAGAAACTTATTGTGAAAGTTTATTCTTTATGTTAGAGTTGTCATGTCCTTTTGTCTTGTGCTTTATGTCTATACCCTTAATTATTTCTTCCTCTCATTTCAGGCCTCCACGCTCCCCGCCCCTTTCTGTCTCCTGCATCCTTGATTATTTTCCCCGCCCTGATTGTTTCCAACTGTGTCCCCTTTACCTGTGTATATATTGTGTTAGCTCCCTCCTGTTCATTGTCAGTTCGTTGTCTCTCGATGACCTACGTATCGGCTTACCTCACGGACCTTTCACGGATCTATGATATTGATCACGATTCTAGTTTTCCTCGAAAGAGTGTTTTGTTTTCCTTATTTTTATTACTGTGCAAAATTCCAGTAAAGTCTTTATTTTGAAACGCTATCTGAGTCTGAGTTTTGAGTCGTGCAATTGAGTTCATGCCTCAGAGTTCACTCCTTGACATCCTGCTAGTAATCCCCAATTTGTTGTTGTATCTGTAAGGGAATCCTGATAAGGTAATCCTGTAACATGTCATCCGTTATTGCCCTAGCCTTCATATGCTAACAAAGTCAAGGAGTTTAGCCTCAGCTGCCGGTAATGGCCCTCGACACATAATACAGTGGCACAGAGTCACTTTCCAATGCCTTTAATTTAGCGGGAGCCCCGTGGAACGATGCTCTTGAAAGCATTTAATAATGAGGGGATGTGTTAAGTTATTCATCAGCGGTGCTATATCAGCGCTTGCCCTCCAGAGCCCAAATAAAAACACGGACCTTTTAATTTGCCCTGACCAGTGCAGAGAGTGCCCGTTTAATTCAAGTCAAGTTCACACTTTTAACGTGTCACAGGGGTCTGTTGTGCTTGAATACATATTTATAAAGCAGATGATTAAGTGCTCTCCTATTTTCAATTATATCATATTATTATTATTATTATTATTATTATTATCATATTCATGTTAGAGCAGGAACTTTCTGTGTGGCCCCTTGTATGTAAAGGTTTGTTTTGAAGTAATGAGTCTCAAACTAGCAAAATAAGCCTTTTAAAGTAGGTTTTGCTAGCTGTGTTAAAGACTTATTTTTGAGATGTCTAAACATGTACCTCTTCAATGGGAACTAATGACCAACTACAGTATGTGCAACAGACAAGGGAGGGGAGTATTGGGAGATGGAGAAATGCATTTAATAACAAAATACAGAATATTGCAATACTTTGGAAACCTGACAAAAAAGCAACACACAGTGGATGCTCAGATATTTGTAAACGTGTGGTTTTAATGTCCTTTCTCTGCTCTTCCCTTCCTACACCAGCTCAGTGAATGGACTGCTAATAGACCATGACGAACAGGAAGTGGAAAGCAGAATATAACAAGCCACTGGAGACATCATGCTACACTCCAGAGGGCCATTAGCCAAGGATTCCATTTATTTATCCATACACCAACAAAAAAAAGAGTCCAGTGGCTTCTTGCTAATTGCCATCAGAAAAAGTTGTTGGGGAATCTGGGGAGGCGCACCCTAGCAGCAGACTCCTCTGCCTCCTCCCTGATGGTGGTGTTCCACTCGGTAATTTTTCTGTGATGCATGCAATGAGTACGGAGATACCCGCCGTACTGACAGCTGGTCCCTTGCAGACGGGAGAAGTTTGCACGTCGACGTAAGACTCTTGGAGCTGGAGCTGCACTGGAGACTGAGCATGTGCAGAGTAAACGAGTCACACCATGAGGTGATGAGGAGATCAGCTCGAGACAGACAGGGGGAACAGAGGAGAAGCGACTGCTAGCTACAGCTAGGAGGGTGAAGGAGTGAGGGAGATTTTTACAATGCAGGCTTGAGGAGTATTGGAGAACATGTTACGGCATGTAATCAGCATTTGTAAAGAAGACATACTGTATTATGTTCATTTTTAGGTTAATATTTGTATTTTGTACCTCTACTGTGACAAGTCTCCATGCTTTAATGTTCAAAAAGGTCTTTATTTTTCACATACTGCTTGTGTAGTAGCACCTCTTTTCACCCTCTGTCTGAAACCAGAGCCCAGTCTGCTCTGATTGGTTAGCTGGCCGGCTCTGTTGTGATTGCTCAACCGCTTAGAGATGTCTCGACCCTTAGCCTATCACGTACAATGTGTTGGAGCGCTAGCCAATAGAAGAGCGAGTGGTCCATAGTGATGTTGTTCCAGAAGTCAACAAAGAAGTCAAATGGAGGCATTTCTGAATTATGTTACAGTTATATTAGAAAAGATGTAATCGGATTACTGTTACATTTTAAAATGTGCGGATTACCAGCAGGTTTACAATACATTTGAAAATACAGAATGATATATTACAAAGCATTTGCACACATTATACCACTTCACGAGTCTCAAAGAGAAACAAGTCTCAGTGAACAGAAAGTAATCATTACTTTTATATTGTGATAGTCAGATTAGGTTACTGATTACATATTTTTACAGGTTACTAGTACTTGTAACGGAGTACTATTTTAAAGTAACCCTGTCCAAGCTTTAAATGCCTCCAGAGGATATGAGCACAGCACTTTGTGTAACTGACCCCCATGGAGGGCCCTCTGTAAGCCCTGTGGAGGGTCAAGGTTAAGCTGGAAAACAAAACACTAAAGCAGGTCATGTAATAGGCCTGTCTTTGTCAGGCCCACTGGAGGAAACCTAATTTATTTAATAGCCAGCCGCTCCAATGCCAGGCGTTTCGTGCGAGAAAAACAGAAGGCAGCGGCGATGAAAGCGTAGCGGGGTAGAGGGAGGACAAACACTTTCCTCCTCACAGTCACTGGCGAGTTGTGATTTGCAAAGTGAAGATCTGTGTCAGCCATCTGGTGGAAGAGAATAGCAGGAAACTATGTCAGCATGCCATTTTCAATAATGCAAGCATGCATGCTGTTGCTACATAACTGACGAGTCAAGGGAAGATTATAGTTAAATGCCAACCTTTTTGTATATGTCTTCTATTCAGTTCCTTGTCTCTCTCTGAAAAATGCTGGAAATCCATCCAAGAGAGAGCTGGCATTGAAGCAGTGTCAGAAAAAACATAGCCTCACATTTGAAGGGTGCTGTGATAAGTATTCAGTGTGAAAGCCCTGTGAACAGTGTCATCAGTGTCGAGGCTTGTCGGGAACAATAGTGTCTTTTGGTGCGTCTATTAAACCATTTTGGTCAAAAACGAAATATGTCAAAAACAATTAGTTGGTTTTCAATTAAATGGTGTACACACCTTTTTGTCCAGCCCCACTATGATAAATCAGTTTGATAAATAATGAAAATACTTTATTGATCCCAGGAAAATTAGTTTTTATGACAGTTGCACCATATTAGAAAAATAAATATATATTTATTTAAAAATCCACAGCACAGCGAGCCTCTGTGGACTAAGGCTCATGGTAAAGACATGATGAATGTTAGGGAATCATTTGCTTAGGTGTATTCAACGTATGACACAGTTCATTATTTTCTCCTTTCACTGTCTCCTTTCCCATGGCATAGGTCTACGGCCTTGGGTATTGCTGCTGTCTCTCTGAAGGAGGGGCAGCTTGGGCGCATTGTTGTTGCCAGCTTATGAACGAGCACAAGCTGACATGAGGTAGTTTAGTGTTCAGGGACATCTAGAGGCCTTTCTGTTCAGGGACGTAGGTTCCCTGGCCCACATTATTTTCTATGGACGACAGCTCAAGTTAGATTCAGGGTCCATATTTGTTTAGTCTCACTGATGAAGAATGTTGATTATTACACTCCGAACTAGTTAAAACCTGGAACTACAGAAGAGTTCTTCAGAATTGATTTGGCATCTCAACCGTGTGGTCAACTCGTGGCTCGTGACATGTCTTGTGAATTCTTCGGCCAAAGCTCCAAATAAACCGTTGGTGTTTGCCATCAAAGTTCCAGCTCTCCTCGTGTCTCTCTGAGTCCTGACTCCAATTGCTTCAGAAGTTTCCCTCACAATGAAGACTGAGGCTCATGGTGAAGACATGATGAAGACTCAGGCTCATGATGAAGACGATGAAGACTCAGACTCATGATGAAGACATGATGAAGACTCAGGCTCATGGTGAAGACATGATGAAGACTCAGGCTCATGATGAAGACATGATGAAGACTCAGGCTCATGATGAAGACGATGAAGACTCAGGCTCATGGTGAAGACATGATGAAGACTCAGGCTCATGATGAAGACGATGAAGACTCAGGCTCATGATGAAGACATGATGAAGACTCAGGCTCATGATGAAGACATGATGAAGACTCAGGCTCATGATGAAGACATGATGAAGACTCAGGCTCATGATGAAGACATGATGAAGACTCAGGCTCATGATGAAGATATGATGAAGACTTAGGCAGGCTCATGATGAAGACATGATGAAGACTCAGGCTCATGATGAAGACATGATGAAGACTCAGGCTCATGATGAAGACATGATGAAGACTTAGGCTCATGATGAAGACTCAGGCTCATGATGAAGACTCAGGCTCATGATGAAGATATAATGAAGACTCAGGCTCATGATGAAGACTCAGGCTCATGATGAAGACTCAGGCTCATGATGAAGACATGATGAAGACTCAGGCTCATGATGAAGACATAATGAAGACTCAGGCTCATGGTGAAGACATGATGAAGACTCAGGCTCATGATGAAGACATGATGAAGACTCAGGCTCATGGTGAAGACATGATGAAGACTCAGGCTCATGATGAAGACATGATGAAGACTCAGGCTCATGGTGAAGACATGATGAAGAAGACTAGGCTCATGGTGAAGACATGTGAAGACTCAGGCTCATGATGAAGACATGATGAAGACTCAGGCTCATGGTGAAGACATGATGAAGACTCAGGCTCATGATGAAAATATGATGAAGACTTAGGCTCATGGTGAAGATATAATGAAGACTCAGGCTCATGATGAAGACATGATGAAGACTCAGGCTCATGATGAAGACATGATGAAGACTCAGGCTCATGATGAAGACATGATGAAGACTCAGGCTCATGGTGAAGACATGATGAAGACTCAGGCTCATGATGAAGACATGATGAAGACTCAGGCTCATGATGAAGACATGATGAAGACTCAGGCTCATGATGAAGACATGAGGAAGACTCAGGCTCATGATGAAGATGTAATGAAGACTCAGGCTCATGATGAAGACATGAGGAAGACTCAGGCTCATGGTGAATGGTCATATGTATGTCTTCCTAAGTATGAATTTTAATTTGTCCAATAGGTAAAAATATATCCAAATTCCTGCAAAACCAATACAATGTCCATGAGCCTCAGCTGTACTTTGTGTTTATTGCTAAAACGTCTTAGCATGCTGATGTTAGCATTTAGTCCAAAGCACAGCCTCACAATACAGCGAGCATGGCATAGATATTTCTTAGCTGCACTGGTTAATTAAGACATTTTTAAATTAAATTATAAAACTTCACATTGCAAATGACTGCATTAGTTCCAGTAGCGTTTGTATTTGCAGAGATTTAGCCACCATGCCATTTTTCTTATTGGCTTGTAGTCATTTTAAGCTTTTTCTTATTCAGGTTGCCAGCAGAGATAAATCACGTCTGAAGCTAAAAGGCCCAATCCGAATGTGCAGTGGCTTTCAGAGGAATGAAAACCAATGCAACAAAACACAAGCTGACAATTGCATGATTTCTCATTCCTGTTTTCAAAGCTTATCCAGTGCAGTTATGGGAGGTGACAAATGATGTGGAAATGCTAAAAGAGTCCTATAGTCTTATCCAGGAGAAGCTGTGACATTATCAAACAATGATTATAACCCACTGTGGTAAACAATTGAATGACACTGGGACCAGAGAAATGTGTGAAACAAGTCATGTGTATCCCCTTTTTTTTTTTTCTGTGGACAACAGCAATAGGCATGTCATATTTTATAACAGTGAAACTATAGTGTCTGGCAGATTCATATACCTTCATCTCCACCACCCTACTCCCCTCTGTCCTTTACTATTATAAAATGCAAATCTTATGTCACCCACTTCCCGCAGAGATAAATCTGTTATTGCATGCCTCACCATCACATCGCTCTCATTGCAGCGCCGTGATAATTTACACTCTCCAGGCTTAACATTTTTATACTGTAATTTATAACCATTTCATTTCCATTACTGGGGAATTAATTGAGCTCCACATATGAAATGGAAAAAGAGGCATATCTTGGATTATGGTTTCCCTGGAAACAGGATTAGATTAAAAATGATGGCCGACTCACTCTGATAATGATGAAGTATTGTAGGAGGAAGACTAATTTTCTTAGTCATCATGATTTCAGTGCAGGGACACATTTACATGTAACAGGAACATGTTATTTATTTAATATTAATCTACTTCAGCAAACACTTTGTCTGGAAGAAAGGAACATCAAACCTTACCGGTCAGTAGAATCGAGGGAAACTCATTGGCAAGAAAAATCTACAAGAGATTGTACAGTGCAATCAGAGAGATACAGTATGTCCACGTTTTTGAGCAAGTCCACGAATCCAGTCTTTGTCAAGTCTGTCACCACCTTCGCGCAGCTGCTGGCGCCACTTCGTCCGGTCCTCCGCCAGCCTCTCCCAGTTATCCGCCGCCATATTTAGAGGAGAGCGTCTACATCAACATTATCGTCAATATCTATCTGCTTTCACCGGTCACCTTTGCGTGGTTTTGCATTCGAAGTGAATCAAGTAAACACAAAAGTTGCCCTGTGCGCAGCCACGGTTTGATAATGGAACTCTACAGATAATTTGACCTTCCAATTAAATATTTACGTTCATCTAGAAAATGTTTGATCATTTTACAGCAATATCAGATTCCAGCAATTCACTTAATTGCTTTAAATTGTAACCATACAAATAGAAATGGAGCCCCAAAGCTGCAAAACCAAGACCAAAGTTCAAATAAGCTTTATTTATTTTTCTTGAAATGCAACCTGTATTACTTTGGTCTGCAATTCTATAGCCTTAAGGACATTTAAAAGTGTTTAGTGTTTATTCCAAAAAACTGTTTAAAAGTTTTAAAGATGCATTACATGCTAAAGGTAAACAAATAACAATAAATGTTTTGCAATTCTTTATTCAGTAGATAATTGTTATATTTTACCATTTACAAAGGATCTGCAATTAAGGAGCAGTGTGAAAAGAAAATCTCTCTGTTGTCATTATCCCCTTTTTATGGTTGATATGCATGTTTTAACATTTTATACAATAAACTATATACATTAACACAGGGATATATAATAACAGAGGTGTACATTTGCATAGTGAGGGACAATCCATTACATTTTAAAGCAGACAAACACAAATATATATCTTTATAATATTTAGGTTAGGAGACCAAGCAACCTTTTCTTTTGATGAACTGTGCATCAGCTTATCGTTAGTAGTTTGTTCAAATATAACTTCAAAAATAATTGTGCAGTACACTTACGCACATAACATTAGCCTTTAGCTTTATAAAAAAACATAAAACATTACACCGTACAAATGCTTGTTAGTGGCCCACTTACGAACAACAGTATACATTCTTTTTATATCAAGTAATATAATATTAAACATATTAAACTGTGGTTATTCTCCTGATGTTCTTGGCGGTTTCCTCTGAGAGACACACCTGTGCCTGGCTGTCGTCGTGCAGAGAGCGGCTGCTGGAGGACACCACATCGGGGACCTGAACACACCATTACATTCACCTTTAGTGACAGGCCATTTTCTGCAGCGTTGCATATCGTCGACAATCATATAGATTCCTGTACTTAAACCTTTCTCCTACAAAAGAGCTGCAGTGACACTGTGGAAGATTTTGTGTTTCCAAATAGTGCCGTGTACAGTCCCCCCGCAGAAGGGAGTAAGCGACAAATTTATTACCTGCAGATAAGGTAATCGCCCTATTACCAAACTCAGAGTCATTACTGCACAGACAGTGAATCAGAGCTCAACTTGTGACCTCAACAGCAACAGCAGATGTAATGCCAAGGCACACAGGGGATAGGAAACCAGTACCTCCATGATTATTATTTGATACCAGTAAATTACAAAGACAGCAACACAGTTTGGTATCCGGAGATCAAATACAATGTATTTGTTGATTTCAGGATTTGCAGCTTTAGGCAGCCAAAGGAAAACGCCAAGGGCGTAATGAAAACTGCCTGAAATGCCCTCCATTGGACTCCTTTGTTAAACTTACGGTACATGTGACATCATATGAACACTCATGCATCTATTGGCTAGCGCACCAAACCACATTGGTTAGGTGGATAGGGCTAAGGGTCGACATCTCTTAAGCGGTTGCCATATCACAACAGAGCCGGCCAGCAATAAAAACAATCAGAGCAGACTGGGTTCTGGTTTCAACCAAGAGTGAAAAGAGTGCTCAGCGCAACAGTATAAACAATAAGACCTTTTAAACATTAAATACGATTCCCAGTAGAGACACAACATTACACTCTGAAACTGAACATGAGCAGAATAAGGCCTCTTTAAAAGTTAAAAATACCAATAATACATTTTTAAAAACACACAAA
>NW_011341387.1:33789-37884 GCF_000735185.1 Notothenia coriiceps
ACCGCCTTCTGGAAAAGCTTCACAAGTACGTCGGTACGCAAATGCGCTTTGTGACACAAGTGACGGTACGCATTTCAGATTGGTGCCGCGCATGCGTACCTGCGTACCACTTATGTGCACCCCTGGCTATATGGTCATGTTATATTCCTAGCCGCTGGTCCAGTAGCTGTAAAGAAAGCACTGATATATCTGAGTGACACCCACGTATTGATATTTGCGATTCTGTACCTTTGCCTCCCTGATCAAAAGAATAAAAATACAAGGTTTGTTATACTGGCCCAATGCTCACAACACAGTCAACATTATCACATACACCAATTAAATCCACAACAATAGTTATTATTTTGTATAACCTGATTCGTTAAAGGGGCCTTTTTATGCTTTTTTGGGGTTTTCCTTTTCCTGTAGTGTGTAAAGGTTTTTTGTTTAATTCCAGAACATAGTGACATCACTATGTAACACTCCCGCTTCTATTGGCTAGTGTTCTACTAACACATTGTACGTGGTAGGCAACAGGGCGGGAAAACTCTAAGCAGTTGACCAATCACAACAGAGCCGGCCAGACAACCAATCAGAGCAGACTGGGCTCTGGTTTCAGACAAAGGGTGAAAAGAGGTGCTGCAGCACAGGCAGTATGAGAACAATAAAGACCTTTTTAAACATTAAAGCATGGAGACATGTCACAGTAGAGGAACAACATACAAATATGAACCTGCAAATGAGCAGAACAGGGCCATTTAAGGCAGATGCATACATTTTGTGTGTCGTTTAGTGCAACATTTATCTGAATAATGTTTTTGAAAAATACCATCATTTGAGTACTTGCCATTAATGAAGCCCATTTAAGCTCATTCTGTCACTGGTTGATAAGCAGATCAGAGGACGGGTGGCTGAGACATTGAGAGTGGATGCTATCTTTAGATAATGTTCCAGCATCTCTTAGAAGTGGTAAAATGAAAAGCAGCTACTAACCAAAAGGTTCAAAGCAATTTACAGATTTGGGGCCCATTTAGGAGAGGGCAGTGAACATGCAAAGGAAAAGACAAATTACTGTGGCTGTCTGAGCAGATGAGCAGGAGGTGAGAAAGCTCTACCTGACAGTTCCCTGACATTCAAGGAAAATACATGTCTCCACTGAGCTGCCCTTTCACATCTTTCCAAAAAAAAAACATAATGTATTCGACATGTTCTCACAGGCACAATGGCGTGCTATTTTCAAAATCGCACCATTGTGGACTTTCAATGGTTTTGAGTTTGATTATATTAAATTGAAATGAATTGTGGAGTGCTGTTTTTGTTCACTTATACACGCTTGACATTGACGAGGAGTCTCCTCAATTGAGTGCTTCGCTTGGATAATCACTACTCACAACAGTTTTTCTTGACCTAATGTTTACTTGCTTAATATTTGCTGATCACGCACGCTAAGCTGTCCATCAGAAAGTAAGTTAAGCGGCACAGTCAATCAAACAACCCCTGTGTCCTTCACTTTACTTCTGTCGTTATATATATATATATATTTATTTTGGCTTGGTTTGGTTTGTGGTTTTTTGGTTCTCATTTTCATTGTCCTTAAATATACATACAATTTTCACAGAAACAATATCCCAAACAACAACAACATGTGCTCAAACATTTCTACAGAATACAGTGACAATATAACAATGAAGGGCATAGATGTTTTAATTTAACGACCTGTCAGGGTTCTCTAATAACCAAATGGAGCAATAACAGACATGCTGATTGGATTTCAGTAAAACACGTAGAGGACATAGGAAGAGCATTTGGTTCATTTCAGCCATCTGGAGTCACCTTGAAAGGTTTGGATGACAACAGCATCACATACATAAACAGGCTAGTGTATTCACATTTGAGGTTTGTTATCTGTGTAAACGTCCAAATTAAATTTAAACCATGATGCAATGTTTGAATACAATATAGATGATAGTCATTTTGAGACATTTTTCACACATTGCATTATGCTTATCATTTTTTACACGTATACATTTATGTATACATAATTAACTATTTAGTTTGATACACATGTATTAGGTACAATTTTGAATTCAGGGCTTATAATTGTAGAGGAACATTGTCTACAATTTGGTATTGCTACTTCTACTTAAGCATACAATTTGACTACTTTTTCCACTCACTAGCATTGTTTGCATTTTTAATTACAAGCTAGAAACCCAAACACATGCGTTGTTTGACCTCCATGTTAACAACACAACATTGTATCTACATGTGTGCAGGTCTGTGTTGTAATGTCTGTATCAATGGGCTCTTGCACACAGAGCATGACAAGGTAAAGGGTCATCTGAAGAGCTTTCATTAGCATCTTATCTCTAGGTTGTTAGCGGCAATTACGAGCTTCGACAGCGGCTTTTTAAATGTCATGCACTCTGCAGCAGAATTGGTCACACAGTCGTCCATCCATTTGTTAACCAACTGATGTTTCTCTCTCATAAATTAAATCACAATGTTGAGCTTTGTGTTTTGTAATCTCTTGCAGCCAGTCTAATTTTGTATATTTACTCTGAAGGTTATATTTGACATTCTGACAGTTTGATGTATGTGGCTGTCTAAAATGTTGAGCATTTCAAATTGCACCACGCAGAGGGAAGCGGGCACGGCTCATATAATCACTTTTAAAATAAAAGTGATATAAAGGATTTGCTTGTCCATCGGCTCAAATGTGGAAAAAATGCATTGAATTTCTCTAATGTGACTAGTAAGTAAATGACCTAAGTATTGTGGTTTAAATTGTGATATTTATTATGTTTATTTATGATATTAGTAAGCCAAGAGGATATTTTTCATCTGTAGGCCTATAGTCCCTGGGCAGATGTTGCAATGCCACGCTAAAAACAAATAATAATATTCAAAAAAGAACATGTGAATAGGCTCACAATAACGGGAATGCTAATTTAGAGAAACCAGAACATATTACATATCAATCGGACAAGAGGAATGCATTTCCTTGAGACAACATTTAAACTGTCAACCACACAGCATGCACATGTTTTGCAACAGGGCTCATCTTGAATTAAAGAAAGGATTGAAACGTTCCTTTTAGCTGTGAAGCGGCAGGCGTCGGGCGGCTGAGGCCTCAGCTGGAGCCTGCTGAAGCCTAAAGAGTCGAGCTAGCTTTCCTCCTTTTGCTGTAATAACCAGCTGTTGTTGATTGAACCACAGTGCCTGGAGGAGTGCGCAGGCAGATGCTCTGGTGACATGGAGAATGACGAACACCGTCTGCCAGCATCTGTGTCAACACAAATGTATGCACCGACACACTGCTTCTCACACACACACACACACACACACACACACACACACACACACACACACACACACACACACACACACACACACACACACACACACACCTTTTATATGGGGCAGTAATTGCCCAGCAGATCAAATGAATGTGGACAATCACTACAGAGGCCTATCACGATAACATCTTGTCTTCCACATTGAAGGACCTGGGCTGCTGTGCGTCCCTGAATGACACCGTAATGAGTGAGGGATCTGGAGAGGCTTGTTCTGATTGTAAGCTGCTTAATGTGACTAAGTGGAACAGTGACATCTGCATTTTTTAGTATTTAAATGTTTTAAACCTGACTGTAGAACCCAACTGGAAATGAGCTGAGTTCTAATGTTGATGATGAAATCTTCAATCGGTGTAAACACAAATTCTGAATTGGGTTCTGATTAGGTCAGAGCGTTAATATTACATTAAATAATGGATACAGATGTTTACAGATTACTTTCCTTTTTCTTTTTTCTTTTTTAAAGCTTATAGGCTGGCTCAGGCTTGCCTTGGACATCATCCTGGGTCTTAGTTTTTATTTTATATTATTTGTTTTTGCATTCACATTACCGTTTAACCAATCAATATTTCTTGTCATATAATTAGGTTTTCTTACACTGTCATTCATGTTGTTTATACTGTATACAAGGGTTATCTGTTTATCTTAAAAGCAGGCTGAAGACTTTACTTTTTAATAATGTTACGCCCAGGTCTAGGGGAACCTAGGGGCAGCACAAAATTTGCACTCTCCCCACTCTTCCCACTCCCAAGAACACGGA
>NW_011341388.1:0-5745 GCF_000735185.1 Notothenia coriiceps
TTCTTGTCTCATTAATTGTTGTGCTCACCTTTATGCTGATGACACTGTCATATATGCATCCAAATCAGATTTTTCACAAATTCAGATCTCTCTTCAATCGGATTTTAATATCTTACAGGACTGGCTATCACACAATAAACTACTGCTTAACAAAACAAAATCTTATACCATGGTCTTCGGTACCAGGCAGAAGCTCAAATCCAAACCTACTGTAGTAATAACATGTAAGGATGGCACTTCTCTGCATAAAGTTGATAGCTTTAAATATCTTGGTGTATGGCTAGACTCTGAACTTTAATTTCCATCTGACTGGAATACTTTACCTGCTGCTATTAGATCTCTTGCAACATTGGGTATATTTAAACATGCATTGTTATCTCACTTTCAACTGGTCTGTACTTGTTATCAACTGATATTGATGAAACTGATTTGCTCGACTGTCTCAAATTGTAATGATTGTGTGCATTGCTTGAATTTCACTTAACAGACTGTATGTGGTTTGTCTTGTGTGTCATGTTTTGCATTTTGTCTTTTTCTTTATGTATGTCTGTAAGTTGTTGCTATTGTCGGGACCCCCTTGAAAACGAGATGGTGCATCTCAAGGGGTTTATCCCAACGAATAACAATTTCTATAATAATTCCAAACTCTGTAAATCATTCTGTTATTGGTTTAGCTTAAGTGCAGCATATGTATGTATGTATGTATGTATGTATGTATGTATGTGTATGTATACAGCAAATGTGTATGTGTAGTAAATAAATTACTGATTGCAATATACTTTTTGTAATATTATAGTATATTATATCTAGAAAATATGTGACAGCAATTTGCAGAACTTTTAAACTTATTTATTTAGCTTTTAACTTAATTTAGTAACTCTAACTGTAACATTATACTCTCTAAAGTACAATACTGAGAACTTGAAACGTGGAGACATGGGAACAAAAAAGTCTAAAAATACATTTTGTGTGGCCATATTTATTTACCATTAAATAAAGTAAGGACTGAAGAGACAGTTTTTTAGAGTCTGTATTATACAATATAATGTTCACCCAAAGTAGACGTCATAATAGGGAGCCGTCAGGGGACATGGACAGAACACTTTAACTTTCATTATTAATAATAATAATAATAATAGATTACATTTGTATTATGCTCACGAGAAAGTTACCAGTGTGCACAGGAGACACCAGGTCATTGCAGACTGCTTCTGTGTGGAAATGACAGTACAGACATTATTTATTTATATCAGAGTTATATTTCAAACTCTGTCTTCATTTTAACCAGGGTGTAGAGCTATTTGTTTAAGCACCGGATCAATAAATCAAATTGTATTTATATAGCTCAATATCACCAATTACACTTGTCTCAGGGGGCTTTACAGTTTGTACAGCATGCACACCATAAATGAACACTTTCTAGAATAAATCGGTAAGACAGGAGAGTCTGAAAACCAGCCTGCCTTGATCTATGAATTCATGTCCGTGACTCTCTCAGTGTCTGCTGCCCACAGCTGTTTTATAGAAGGAAAACCTCCTTCACTTCATAAAATGGCTGCAGCACCACGAGGCAGCGTGACATGTAGCTCAGCCTCTGAGAAGAGCAGCACCAGCTGCAAAGAGATGTGCCTTTTACGCACCGCCTTCACTGTGTTTACCTTCATAAGAACAGCTAAAGAGCGACCGCAGGCTGCTACGTTTTAACCACACACACACCTTATTACACATCAAACTGCCCGATTACTACGCCCAATTATTAGTTTTATGAAGATGTCCCGTCACCATGACACCATTTAAGTTCTGATTGTAAATTATTTTTATTTGTAATAGCTTTTCTGTGCTTAGCTGATGCATGACTGATTATCCACCATCTGCAGGTCGCCTTAAAGGTTTCCCACCGTTTGAATAGAGGACAAAGAGTCTACATTATGGATATATATTATTTTATTTTCAATAAGTGAGAGTGTCATCTTTTATCAAAGAGTTGTTGAATCTCTATTGTTTAGGTCTGTTCTCACTAGCAACTAGGAAAAAAGTGATAGACTGAGACTGAGGGGCCATCCGATACATTTTTAATAACAGAGTGGGATATTAAGAGGTAGTCGATCCTTGAATAGGATGTATGCACCTTAGAATAAAATATATATTCACGAGTGAGAGGGTACAGTGTCCGCCACAGCTCATTGAAGGCACTTGATAGTGATCTGTCCATTGGAAGAGGATGGCCTGAGGAGCATCCTCTCATCAAGCTAGGGCTGTCAGCGTACTGGAACAAAATGGTGATGAGAGGGCACATAAAGGAAGCTTGTGCAGAGTTTGGGGCATAAATATTCACTAATGTGCATTTTTCATTCTGCAATTTACCTCGTAAAAACCAGACATCGACCTTCCTTATCACTAACCAAATCAGTCAGTTCAAAAATACATTTTCTAGATATCAGTACACTGCCCCATGCTCCATGCCTCTGGGGCATGGGGAGGAGAACACTTGGCCAACCTATCTTTGCTTTAATTTGTTTGATTCTTCTAAGTGCAAGTGGGTCTCCTGTAACATGGCTATATCACTATCAAGGCCCTTTAGATGTGACAGGATTTTGTATCTGCACTTATTGTAAGTCGCTTTGGATAAAAGCGTCAGCTAAATGCAATGTAATGTAATGTAATGTATCTCTTGACAATTTTCTGAATCCCATTTACATTCCATGATGTTACCTTTATAGCATTAATCATATTACATTCTGTAAGAGATAAATAACACAGAGTGAGTCTATGAATGGAGAAGTAGGCGGGAGACCAGTGTGTATGTGTGCCCATTTGCACGCGTCTATGCGTGTGGGTGTGTGGGTGTGTGTGCGTATGTGTATTTGTACGTGTGTGCATTGTGAATGTGTGTGTGGGTGTGTGTGTCTAGTCTCCCAGAACAAAACTAAACACACCATCCTGCACTGCTTATTAAACTATATAAATACCTGGCACTGTAACGGAGGGGAAGGGGGGGGACATACAACGACACAACGTAAACGATAAACTCAACAAACATTACTATGCCAAGTGGCATAGACAATACATAAATACAATCGTGAGATAAGGTAGACCCCATCTCCTATCCGCGATAGTAGGGTGTAGGCGCAGTTTTGCTGCATCAACCAGACCGAAAAATAAATTAAATTAACTCATACAGTACCGGCATGTCCTGAGAATAAGACCGCAACATTTTTAAGTGTTGTTTTGTTTTCTCTTTTCTTATTCTGATGTTAATCAGCATTAACTTAAATAGTGAAAATAAAACTATGGTTGCCTCTACATACTTGAATTAAAGAGTTTGAAATGAAGGGGAGCAAGCAAGTAAGGATTTTTAAAGCGCAGTCACTTACATATTGAAAGTCATCTTTAGGAAAGAAGATAAACCAGCTCAAAAAACTTCTGGAAGTTTGACTTTCAGGTTCCTCAGTGTTGCCTCCAGTGATTCATATCTGAAAGTCTCTCCCTCGATAGTGATGAAAAATATTGCAGGATGAAGCAGACCGAATCGCTGACCGCTGTTCTTAACTTTCTCGAAGATGTCCTTGTAGGCCGCTCGTTGTTTTTGGATCTCCATTGCCAGATCCTGTCGGACGAAGAAACGTTGACCCTCGAAGAGTAGTGCCTGCTTGTTTCTGGATGCTTGTAAGATGCTCTGTCTGTCACCCCATCGGAGCAGCCGTACGATGATGGTTCGCGGAGGCTTATCTGGGTTGGGTTTAGGTCCGAGGGCTCTGGGAGTGGGTCGCTCTCTTTTAAATCCAAAATATAATGTATAATTGTGTTCAAGAAGCTGACCAGGTCCCCTGCTTCAGCGCCTTCCTTCAGCCCACTGATTCTGGTATTATTCCTTCTTCCTCTGCTCTCTAGGTCGATAACCCTTTCGCGTAAAAGTTTCACATCTTTGGATAATTGTTTAAATGTCGCACCATCGGTGCTGGCTTGATCTTCTAGCGTACTTATCCGTTTTCAGTGTTAGATATCCTTTTGAGTGCTGCTTTCGTGTCTTTATTCATTGTTTGTATAGTCTTTTGGAGAGTATCACATTTATTCTCAAATCCCTTTTTGATATCTTGAATCTCTGCGCACAGCTGCTGGGCCCAGCGCGGTGTTACCTCTGTGTTTTCCTCAGCTGGTTCCATTGTGCGAGCGTCCTTGTGGTGTTAATTCCTCGGCGACTTCGCTGTCTGCCTAGTTTGATGCTTTTTAGACATTCGCTTAGAACCAACTTCAAGCAGCAGAGATCAAAAAGTCAATATCAGGAAGAGACTGTTTTAGCCGATTATTTTTAGCAAATTCGGTCTGATGAGAAGCAGCCACCTAGTGCGCCATGTTCACCTGTCGTGTCACGTGATTCTCACACCTGTTTACATTTCTTGTTAATGGTATGTGTTTCATATATTTATGTCCAGTCTATGGTTTTTCTCCTGTGTGAACAGGAAGATGTCTTTGTTTGAGAACACCTGATGTATTGAAAGTTCTCACATCTGTACGGTTTTTCTCCTGTGTGAACACGAAGATTCATTTTTTGAGAGCACCTGATATAGTGAAAGTTTTCTCACAGCTGTACGTTTTTTCTCCTGTGTGAACACGAAGATGTCTTTTTTTTGAGAGCACCTAGTGAACGTTTTCGCACACTCTTCACAGCTGTACGGTTTTTCTCCCGTGTAAATACGCAGGTGGCTCTTTAAATTTCCAGATTTTGTAAATGATTTGTCACATTGCTGACAGCTGTGACATCTCTCTCTTCCTTTCGGTTTCTAGAACAGACGGACAGAGAAAGAGAGAAGTCAATCTCAGTGATGCAAATTAGTCGCATTTGGGCGCCTCCCGCTTTTTTAACGCTGATTTGGGTGACTTGTGTAATTCGTGGAGAACCGAAGAGTTTTCCTTTTTTGGCGGGGGGGGTGTCCGTCCGTCCGTCCGACTGACGGACAACTTCTGACTTCAAAAAAGAAGAAGAAATCTAGATCGCAAAATAATTAAACAAGCGAGTGACTGTTTTTCCTGGCCGAGGACAGGTTCCTTGAACACAACACGAGCGTAACGTGTCTTCACGTGGTATATGTCTCGTCTGAAAGGAGTGCTGACGGAGAGCACCGGAACGCGCTCCAGCTCTTCAAATATTACAATACCCATAAGGAGCCGTACACATTGCCACAGTGTTTGTGTGGCTGTGTCTTTAGTTGTAAGCACAGTGGCGATCTGTTGTTATTAGCATCTGGTTAGCTAGCTATGCTAACGAATTTAAAGAGCTTTTCTACAACCAGGTGGAAGAGAGCTCTCTCCTGAGAGGCTCAAATAACCTCAGCTCAGTGAGGCTAAAGCACACCTTGATATGATCTTTATAGTTATTAATGAGACATTAGAGACTAAATGAAAAACAGGTATAAAATACTATATGACAGTAACAAAAAAGTTGTTATTAATAAAAATACAGTTTAAAAGGGGAGTGATTTGTAAAATATCCAAAAAGAAAAATCTGCTTACAGTTCTGTTTCAAATGGGTGTTGAGATGTATCCATAGATCTCCTAATGTTGCTCTCAGATTGATTCCTTTAACTTCAATATGTAAATCATGTTCACATGGATAAGATACTAAATACATTTACACACATCTTGTGTCCATATCTTTCTTTTTTGGTGGTCATGCCACAACCGTGCTCGTGCGTGCATGCGCGAGTCATGGTGAGATATCTGGATTAAGAGGTTGTTTTTTCTTTG
>NW_011341389.1:0-3257 GCF_000735185.1 Notothenia coriiceps
ATGCTCGTTACCAAAAGTGCAATAACAGTTTATCATATAAAGGCGGTAAAACGAGCAATTTGTCTAAACATTTAGCAAATGTGCACCACATTCAGACGGAGGAATGCACCGGGTTCGACTGTCTTTCTAGTAGCTCTGTAGCCCCGTCCACGAGTAACGTTTCCACGTCAGGTGTTATGTATGCTAACAGCAACACACAGAGTTAACTCAGTTATAAAAACATAGGTTAATGATTAGAGGTAACTGAATTAGTTATTTTGTTAAAGTTTCAGCTATTCTGTTTACAGTTCTGTCATCACATTATTTAATATGATTTGTTAAAACATTGTTGTTTCTTTTGATGTGAAATATTATGCATTTAATTAAAATAAAAAGCAATGTTAGTTTTGTTCACAATTTGTTGAGTTAGTTTACCTTATTTCTTGTCAAAAGAACCGTTAATACTATCGTTAAAAGGACCGGATCGATAAGCAGTATTGATATAAGTAGTAGTACAGTTAAAACCTTAACGTTCCGAATAATCGATTAATCGTTTCATTAATCGATAGATTAATCGATTATCAAATTAGTCGTTTGTTGCAGCCCTAGTCTGCCGGCTGATATGCAAATGGACTTTTCTGTCTTTGGTATGATAGTTTGCGTCTGAAAAAACACGGTCAAAAACAAGCTTCTCTTGGGCCGCTGGATGGCTCAGTGGTTAGAGCTGGTTGATCTATGAGTAAGCCACTGAGTTTGAGTCCGGCTCACGGAACTTAAAGGCATTGTCCCAACCTCTGTCCCCCCATGTCAACACTGTATCTCTCAATAAAGTCCTGAAAAATATATTAAAAATAAAAAAACGTTACCTCCATATTCAACTGTGACGTCAACAGTGCTTTTACGGAATAGTTGAAATATTATGACTTCAAGCATATGGTCCTTTTTTGCACAAAGACATGCCGGGTGCAACCTTTTTTCTCGAGGCAGACGAGTGCAATGTCATATGCTGACTTCTTATTGTCCAACTTGAGGCTTCACCAAAAAATAAAATAAAAAACATCTCATTGTATTTAGTGTTTTGTTTGTTGTAGTGTATGCATGTTTCCTTATTCCTCACATTAGAAAACTAACTAACTCTATGCCCACATATTCTCTTGATATTCATTTTTTTCCTATTATTCTGCCACTTTTTGACCTTGCTTTATCTATATTTGGCTCCAGCAGACTCTGCAGCAGCTGTGTGTGTATGTGTGTGCGTGTCAGCGTGTGTGTGTGTGGCAAGACACGTTAAATATGTTCAAAACTTTGAAAACAATGACTTTACCATTTCCACACTCTGCTTTCATAGTTTATGATATATAAATCGATCTGACACAAAAGACTTACTATTGATTTTCTGTCGTGCATCTTTTATTCCATTAACAAAAACAACACCTAATATGTTTTCAAAATGAATGCTTCTTCCAAAACTCAGATAATGAGAACATGCACTGAGGGAAAAAGAGGTTTGAAAATGGAGCCGATAGTCCATGTTGGAACAAGCAAGGTCAGGGTAAAAAAGGAGGGGCAAAAGAAATTGGCCAAGGTTCAGAGCAGGAGCAGCAACACACAAACAAACAAAAAGATAAAAAGAGAGGCGATGAAGGGTGTTTCAAGGATAAAAATGTTTGGACTTTAGGACACTAGAGAAGGTGTTCTCCTTGCAGAACTCCCGTTGGCACCCTTTGGGTTGGTCCAAGGGGTCACAGGTGACTGAGGCACAAACAGGGTTTACAAAATGAACTATAAGTTCTTTAGAGTTCAGCTGAGGTTACATGCTTGTCAAAGAAACCTTAGAGCCTCTTAATAGACGCCTTCAACATCAAAGTGTGTTTAGCTAGACAGAGTATAGTAATCAGTGAGGGAAAATGCTTGATGGAATAAACAAAACCATTTTAATTTATAACCAGGGTAACTCAACCTGATGACATAATCTTTACATTGTAGATGAAAAGTGCTCTGGTATTTTAAAATGTCACACCTACAGTGGGGCAAAAAAGTATTTAGTCAGCCACCAATTGTGCAAGTTCTCCCACTTAAAAAGATGAGAGAGGCCTGTAATTTTCATCCTAGGTATACCTCAACTATGAGAGACAAAATGAGAAAAAAAAAATCCAGAAAATCACATTGTCTGATTTCAAAGACTTTATTTGCAAATTATGGTGGAAAATAAGTATTTGGTCAATAACAAAAGTTCATCTCAATACTTTGTTATATACCCTTTGTTGGCAATGACAGAGGTCAAACGTTTTCTGTAAGTCTTCACAAGGTTTTCACACACTGTTGCTGGTATTTTGGCCCATTTCTCCATGCAAATCTCTAGAGCAGTGATGTTTTGGGGCTGTCGCTGGGCAACACGGACTTTCAACTCCCTCCAAAGATTTTCTATGGGGTTGAGATCAGGGCTCTCGACTAACTTTTTTCCCCATCCTCCCGGAACCGTCCCGAAATACAATCTAAGCCGTCCCGAAATTAATGTGGACCGTCCCGAATTTAAAATATTAGTTTTTCTATATTATCATTAGTTAAAATCATTCAAAGTTACCTTTAACATAAATACAACATCATACAAATCATTAGATGATAATTCATCAACCTTTTTATTTTAGTGAATCAGTCAAACACATAAAAAAATTAAATATTTTAAAAACACACAAACAAGAAAGTTACTCCAAAAGTAATCCAGTCAAGTCCCATCCAATTAACAAAAATCAAACACTCTGTCCTGAAGACAGAACCCAGAGTAACCAGTAACCAGGATGACTGTAACACAGTCAGGAGACCTTGACACATTAATTAGTCTTGGAACTGGGGCCTTCTGTTCCTGCAGCCACTACTCCACCACTTGGTGACCGCTTTCTCTGCATTGAATTGCTGTGCAGGAGGGCCATGAACTGAGATGTGCAGGAGGAAGCTAAGCATCTCGTTAGACAAGCAAGACCTCCAGTCTGACTTAATTCTCTTCATGCTGGAGAATCCACGCTCGCAGCAAGATGAACTCATGGGGAGCACTTGTGTGATCTCCACTATGACCTTCATTTGCTTAAACTGGTCTTCCCTTCCAATAGCACCCGTAAGTAGCCTCTGCCACAGCACCTGGGGTTCAATGTGCCTGTAGTGACGCTGTACGAGGACTTTCAGGTCAAGCCACTCTCTCTTAGCTGCCTCTCCAGAAGTAAAGTCCCCGCATTCTGCAAGGATGGATTGGAAATGCTCCATTAATTCAATGAGCTCCGCAT
>NW_011341390.1:0-1698 GCF_000735185.1 Notothenia coriiceps
CTTGGGATCCCCCAGTCAGAGCTGGTTGATGTGGCCAGGGAAAAGAAAGTTTGGGGCTCTCTGCTGGAACTGCTACCTCCGAGACCCGACCACGGATAAGCGGGAGAAGATGGATGGATGGATGGATGGATGATATTGAGTAAGAAAAAGGTTTATAACGCTGTGAGAATGGTTCTGCGGAGAGAATTTCTCCGCGATCCCAACTCGTCTATTACCAGCGTTCAGGGAGCTCTATGCAAGTCAATGGGGACTCCCTGTTAGTTAACCAAGGGATCCTGGTGTGTGAGGTGCTCCGCGGATCGGTCCATTTGGCCCAATCCGGTCATTTATTGTTGATTTGGTTGTTCACACGTCAGAGAACCCAGGAAGAAAACAATGGAAAATGACAAATCCCCAACGAGGCGTTCTGGGGCAGCAGAGACAGGTATTTTCTGTGTTAGAGTTTTAATTGCTACAGGGTGTACTTTGAGGGTTTGTGACTTTGCAGACAGTTTACATGCAGAAAAACCTTCATAACACACAAGGGGACGGGTACTAACCGGAAAAGCATGACATGGGCCCTTTAACATTGTCTGCTCTAGGGGTTGCTCAGGGGGCTTTTGAGGAGATTTATTTAGCTATGAAATGGAAAGCTACTTTTTTACTTGCAGTGTAATCTAGGAGCAGGAGAAACACTACCGTACAGCCAGGAGCTGCTCCATAAAGATGTTTTTAACCCAGGAATCTTATGACATGACTTTTTAATAATAGAAATACCAAAGGCTTTTAAACTCGTCAGCATGTGGAGATGCTTAATGTTGCTCTTGCAAGCATAAAGAGGCTTTTTAGAGCATGTCATGGGCACAATTTGAAAATTGCATCACAATCATCCATCTGAAAGCTATTCCTTTGTGATCCAGGCTGATTGTATTCCCCCTCAGAGTGCTAAGGCAGAAAGCCAATATGTTTTATGTTGACTATACAGTATGACAGGTTAACAAATAGAAAAAAAGTCATTCCTTGTTGAAACCTAATTCACATGCTGTCTGCTAGTGTGTGGTGGGGGAGTTTGTTTGTGCATTATGTTGGTGCATTATGTTGGTGCTGGTCAGAATCAGGGAGAAGAGCAGTTCTGGTGTTTTCTCCTTTTGTTTCCTGCGTGATTGCTTTATTCTGGCTGGTGTTGGATGCTGCCAGTGCACCAGGGGCCATCGCACCCGGCACAGACAGCCATGTGTCAACTTTATTACTCATACTGTTTTTCTGGCTCAATGGGGGAGAGCTGCTTTGTTGTACTCCGACTCTGATTCGTCTTCTTACCAAGTTTGTCTCTAGGATCCACCGTCTCTCTCTGTTATCTGTCATTTTCACGCTCAGCTTACCTCCTTGTGTCTCCATCTCTCACCTCCTTTTTATTTTACTGTTAGCAGTTTTATACCTGTTACTCAGCCTTATTCTGTCTCTGTGTCTTCCTCTTTTGAATGAGGACTAATGGTGACAGGCACTCAGGTGGAAATCCAGCAGAAAGGCGTGCAAAGCCGGGTCTAGCTCCCACACGCCCCCAGAGGATTCCCCTTGTTTATTCTACATTGTGCTTTAGCTCTCATCTCGGCGTGCAAACATCCAGTAAAGCTCCCGTTCGCTTACAGTGATACCACAGCCACATGCCGAGAAGATGACTGCCGCTTTATTTGCCTCTTGAGATAACCCCCCCCCCCC
>NW_011341391.1:0-8393 GCF_000735185.1 Notothenia coriiceps
ATACCTCAAAACTGTACTTAAGTTCAGTACTTGAGTAAATGTACTTAGTTACTTTAGGCCTCTGCAACAGAGACACACAAACAGCAACAGTTTATGTAGTATTAATTATGCTTTAATGTGAATGGTTTTGTCCTCTTAACAACTTGTGTGCTAAATAGTGACATCCACACTGTTATTATTATTATTATTATTAAGAGTAAAATAGCCGTAAATACTATGAATATGCAACACTTCTCTAACGCATGTTGTATGTTATAGTCATTTGGTTAATGAAATTATTTTCTAACTAGTTTTTTGTCTTTTAAATACTGTATTATTAAGACACTAGAAAGAAACCAGTATCTATTTGTAAATAGTACAATTTGAAATCAAGACTTTAATATCTTCTTAAAACAATACAGTATTACTTTAATACTTGTGTTTCTTACTACACTTATGAATCTCATTCATCGTTCCCTTGTCATCTTGGTGTATTCAATTTCAACACTATTTGCTTACAATTTTGTTAAATATTGAAACACAATAGTTTTGTTTACTTCGTACACATTGTTTGCTGAATCAATAAAGTGATCCTGCCAAGAAACACATCAGAGTTTCCTTCAGCTGCAGGACACCAGGAAGTGATGTTCAATATTTAACTAATGTTTAACTTCTAGTTTAATATTACAAAGAGAACATGACCTAGAGTAGTTAGCGGCCTCAGATCAAGTTCTTTTTACTATAATTTGTCAAGGTTTTTCTTTGAGATGCACAACTTAGTACAACTTATGATCCTACATTTTTCCCTCAGGTCGTTATTTTAAATACATTGCAACCGGAAAAAGTATGGAACTGATCTTGGCCCTTTTTCCACCAAAGCATTTTAAGGATTAAACCATTTTAGTCCCGTTGTTTATGAGAGAATCCATCTTTGTTTTTAGATTATTTTGGGCATCATAATGAAACATTGTTTTTGGTATATGTGTGTGTTATTCATTCACAGGTTTTATTGTCAAAGCTACAGTGTAGAAATGGCAATGAAATTCTTCTGACCCGAGCGGTCCAAATATGTGGTGTGTTTGTGTACCTGATCCGTCAGGGATGGAGCGTACGAAGGTGGGCAGCATCTTCACGGTGGCGGTGGGGCTGGTGTCCCGGCCGAGCCCGTTCTCCATCTCCCTCCTGAACCGGTTCATGATGTCCTTCACCGTGTCATCGGAGAACCGCATGGAGTACAGGTACTTATCAATCTGAGGAACAAACACAGGGGGTCAGGGAGGGTTCAGACTATTACAAACAAGTGTTCATTCATTTAGTATCCTTCCTGCTGTCCTTAATTGTGATATCTTTCTAAATGTGTTTAAGCCTTAGTAAGGGGTTATTTAATCTAATTGTCAAAACTGCATGGAGTACAGGTACGTATCAATCTGAGGAACAGACACAGGGGGTCAGGGAGGACTCAGATGACGGCATTGACCCGATTATAAGACGACCCCTCTTTTTCAGATTGTTTTCTAGGACCAAAAACCTGTGTTATATTTGGGTCAAAACGGTAGTTTCTTAATTTGTCATCCCTTCTTCTGTCCTTCATTTTGATTTCTTTCAAAATGTTTTTATTAAGGGGTTATTTCATCTAATTGTCAAAAACTAATATGGATTGTTCTGTGCTTCGTTCTTCGCAAGAAAAAATAATGATCACTTCTTGTTTAAATTTATAGCAAAAGTTTATCTGTTTAAAATTGTTTTTTTTAAAGATCTTTTTGGGCTACCACCAGTGCCTTTATTGAAGTAAAAGATCGATAACACGCGGCCCAAACTGGATTCGAACCAGCTCCTGCGCACAGGGACCCAAACATTTGGGCTGCTTGCTGTACCAAGTAGTACTATTTGTAAAAAGTTGACAAAGTAGATATCCTGGGGCCCTTTTATAATATAAAAATATGCCTCAAATACAACACGTACACAATCCACGTAACACCCCCAAGCTGCCATACACACAGAAATCTCTCAACTATAACAACAACGATGATAAAGTGACTTTACTTTAGCTTCCCCTAAAGATGTTAACTTCAGCTGACCATTTAAACACTACCTTTCTTACATTCGTCATCATGATATAAGCAATAACGCACAGCGAGGTGACCTCATGTAGAAAACAGTGGACCTACCACATCATTCATTATCTCCCGGGTATAGGAACATCTTACTTAAATAATTTCATGAGAGATATGTTGGGTTGTGAGGTTGAGTGGTAGAAAAAAAAACAGTAGATTGATTCACTTTAAACAAATTAGCACACGAGGGAGCAGAAACCAGGACACTGATGACGAAACATGTTAACATGAGACAAAAGAGGCTAAATGAAATAAAACACAAGATGTTCGGTACGTCTTAGAGTGTAATAAAGACAGCATTGCATGTGGTTAAATTGCAGTTTACCGTAAGCATCTAATTAATGAAAGGTTTCTTAGGGGGGGGGTTTGCCCTGCACAACCACTGTTGTTGTTACATAATCACACACTGCATGCCATCAGGCAGAGATCCGCTCTGTGCCAAAACCACGCTCCACACATTCTCTTCTCATCAGGCCCCTCATGGTGGCATTGCTTTCATTAAGCCTCTGAAAGCAACCAATGCAATGTGACGTTTGAAGACTGGTGAAGACAGTATTAACAGGAGCTTGTGGGAGACAAATCCTGTCGCTGTCGAGCTTGTGAGGCTGTATCTCAAGACAGACATTTGGACAGATACCATCGTTTGGTAGAGGATTGTGTAGACATGGGAGAAAGAGGAGGTTGTGGGGGTTCGACATGTGAGAAAGGTCCCAAGAAAAAAAAACAGGATGTTGCGGTTTAATGGCATGTCCCTCCAGGAGCTCCATTTTCTCATCCATGTCTATGTGTTCCCCTTCTTCAACTCCTCACTTTCTTTCGTTGAAAAGCCAGTATCACATCAATCCTGCATCTGCTTCTTCCAACATGTAATCAGAGCTGTATGATTCCCATAGTGTGAGTGCCATGTTATTAAAGCAGCAGTATTACATCAAGTGTAATTGTTTCATTGCACCTTAAATTTAGCCTGGGGTGTTTATGTTCTCGTGATACTTTGGAGATACAGTGCTTGGCTGCTCAACATGACTTTGTGAAGAAGAGTAGCATGGGTTCAAATATAAGTATATTTAAATAAGATGATCATTACTATTACCGGTACTATGTATTTTGGCTCAGCTACTGGCCCATTTCTTATAAAGGGAGAAGCGTTAAGGAAAGGCCAAGGATGAACTGATTTTGAAACTAATCCAAATAATATCTTCCCTTTTCACCGTCTTTTAATGTCTGCGCAGATGAGGCCAAAGCCGTCATGTTTTATGGCCGTCTGTCGTCTGTCTTTCCGATTCTGAATTCACAATATTTCATAACGGCCTCTTTTCACCCTCTGTCTGAAACCAGAGCCCAGTCTGCTCTGATTGGTTAGCTGGTCAGCTCTGTTGTGATTGGTCAACAGCTTAGAGATGTCCCGCCCCTTAGTTTATCAAGAACAAACTGTTGGTGGAGCTCTCGCCGATAGAAGCTTGTGTATTACTTAGTGATGTCACTTTGTTCATGAAGTAAACAAAGGAGTCCAATGGAGGCGTGGGGGGGGAGTGTGTAGGAGAGGAACCCCCTCTGGAGGAACGCAGGGATTTTAGCCTCTGCAGACCATTTACATGCACACAAACCTATATAACACACTACAGGAAAGAGAAAACTACACAAGCATATGAGGGCCCCTTTAAGGATAAACTGATTAGATATTGGGGGGGGGGTCAAAGATCACTGTGACCTCAGGAACGCTCCTTTGTGGTGAAAGTGAAATGTCAGGAACAAATTAAGGGATAATAACTGACTGATAAGGATCTGGTGTTCATGGTCAAGGTCACTGTGACCCGGTCAAAATGTTCTTGATCAAGAAGTAGTTCAATAAATGATGACAGTTTCAGTGTTTAAAAGGTGATGACATTTTGTTACGGCATGGTTGTAAATTGTGACGTTATTGGTTGGCAGCGGCCCAAAACTGTGAGGCAGTTATTCTAATTTTCTGTACTTTTTCCACACTATAGCGGACAGAAAGCTAATCAAGCTTCTGCTAAACTATACATTTCTTTATATGCAGCCTACCACATATTCATCGTTAGATTTTATCCTTTGAAGCATCCTGAGTCACCCCACTAGAGACTATGTTTTTAACTCCACTAACCTACTTCTGCAGAGGCTCGTGCGTCTACTGCACTGTGACATCACGCATTATAGATCTCCCACTCAGCCTCCTTTTCATCTAACTTCCCCACCATGCCCCACTCCCTGAGAACATGTCACCCATCTGTCATCCAATGCACTGGCTAATATCTCCTAAATTCAAGGTCACTTTCTGTAAATGAGGCGTTATTCCAGCTCAGATTTCACGAGCCGATGAGTTTATGTCTTCTTTGCCAAAGGTAATAAGAGAGTGTGTGAGATAACAGAGAAAAGAGGGGTTGAGAAAGGGAGTGAAATAGTAAAGGCTCAGTGATGCCCCGCCTTTCACACCAACGCGGTTCGGAGATAGAGCCTGATAAGCACCAGTTTTTCCTGTTCACACCGCAGCAGAGCCGGCTCTTTTCCACGAAAACCAGTTCTTATCAAGCTCGAACAAATTGTCGGTCTAAAAGCAAGAACCGCATGCGTCAAGCTTACGTCGGAGGGGGGCGAGATTAACCTTTTATGGCGAGTAGGCAAATACAAGTTGTAACAAGCAGTAGCGCTGAGCAAAGTGACTAGAAGGCAACCACACACTTATAGAAAAAACACACTTTATAAAGTCAGGCAACACTAACCAGGCTTAGTGTGATTTGTACCTTACTTTGACCATCCGTTCGCTGTTATTGATCATTGTGGAGAGCAGGCAGACGTTTTGTTTTGTATTATAGCAGCTATCGGATGGAATCAATCCATGAGCTGAACCGGTTTCCATGTCCGACTATCACAAGTAGAATCATAATGAAAAATACGCCGGTAAAATGTGCCTGTAGAAAACGGCTTATGCCACAATAGGATAGCAACAAGTAGTCAAGATAGTCAGTTTAGCTTCGGTTGCTATGCTAACATCAACAATTTTATACCAGAGAAACGTTCATAACAGCGTTGTGTGATGCCAAACAGCGTCAATTCAGAATGAAACACATTCCCTTATGGGGGGTGTATGTATCAGCTGCTTGTGTGACAGTCAGACAGTGAAGGCTTTACAGCGGTCGGTAGATGCCACTAAAACACATTAATAAACAATGAAAAAAAAAGAAACCGGTTCTGAACCAGAAAAGTGCAAGCACGGAGCTAGAACGGGAGCTGCGTTTTTGTGAAAGGGGCATGAGAGGATCCAGGAGCCAAAAAGGGAGGAGGAGATCTTAGAGCTCACGCCTTTTTTTCTTCCTCAAAGACACCTGTCTGCTTCCCCCAGCAACTGACGCTCCGGAAACCATTACTCTAACGAAGGTCTGTGAGCAGCCTCATCAATACGGACACTCACTACAGCCCTTTTCTCAAGGACATTCATGTCAAACACAGCTAGAGCAAATCCAAATAACACTTCTTCACAATCTTAGGTCACACGCTCCTCGAACAGTGCAACATAATAAAACAGATAGAATAGTTAAAATAATGCAAGTAAATACAAATAAAATAGGATAACAGCTCTGCAGTCCAACACACACACACCCACGCACACACGCACACACACACACACACACACACACACACACAGAAGCCTTGCACACAGTTTACACACCTTTTTGAGTTGATCATCCTTCAACTCGGTGAAGTAGTAGGCCAGAAGCTGAGCGGCTATCATCCTGCCTGGAGCTGTCACACACACTGCGAAGTGTTTTCAGAGTGAACGGGTTTCTGTCTCCCCCCTCGCTGAACAGAGGAAGAAGAAGCAGGCCGGAAGCTGAGCAAGGCAAGGTTAACGAGAAGAAGCCTGGTGAAAAAGGATTGCAGCACTGTGGCCGTGCCTGCTAGTCTGCGAAGGGCACACTCACTCACACACTAACACACATAAAACCCCACGAACACACACAGAGGCTGGTCTGAGCGTGTCTCCTCCCTCTGATCTGCTAGCTCCCTGTTAGCTCTGGGGAGATGCAGCAGAAACACAGGAATGGTGCTTTTGCTTTGCCCTGCCCCCACCGACACGCCTGATTGGCCGAGCTGAGGGAGAGGAAAGAGGGGAGGGATGGGTGAGAGAGGAGGGGGCTTCTCCTGCACAGCAATGTGGGAAAGAGAGGAGGGGGTGCGCAGAAAGCAGAAAGCTGCATGATTCTCTCCCTCCTCCTCCCTGCTGCTCACAGTCAGTTTGTTCGTCGTGCGCGTTGCCACGGCACCCAGAGGTGTACGTGCAGAGGAGCGAGGCGACCACACGGTGATGTCATCATCCCGCTCCCTGCATCAGACGAAGGGCATCAGATAGAGCTGCAGCAGCATCTCTCAACAGCTCCGCACACTCTCTCAGGATGACCGTTTGTTATCTGCTGCAACACTCTGCTCTCCCTCTACAGCCAACCACATGTTCGCTTCAACGATTACTGACATTCATCTGATGCTTTTGTCCAAAGCAACTTACAATAATGCAATAAACCATGAAGAGAATATCTCAGAAAGTGAGAATCCTGCAGATCCATAAGCTAAGCTACAGTCAGTGCTACACACAGAACAGAGGGGTTTTTTGTTGTTGTATTTTTGGCCAAAGTTCGGTTGAAACAGGTGGATTTTCAAGATATTGATTGATACACTTTTATTATATTGAAATGGTAGTGAGTTGTCTTTAGTTTCAAAGTGTATTAAACTGTCTTTACCTCTACAACCACTGTATTCAGAAAATCAAAAATAAACGACTTTATATTCTTATTAAAACTGTTCATGCTATATACAATTTGGCTTCTCCTATCTGTCATATTACAATTTTTGGTCAGATGCCAACTGCATTTCAGTCAGACAACTCACGGGTTTCTTTAACATGTTTAGAAGCAGCATATAGTTGAGGTGGGCGTCTAGGCTCGGGCATCATCACTCCACAGATATACATAGCACGATGAGTGATGATTAAGTAACTAACCCCCGAGCCTACAGGTGGAAGCTGGGGTGGAAGCTGGGGAAGTGGTGGGGTGGAAGCTGGGGAAGTGGTGGGGTGGAAGCTGGGGTGGAAGCTGGGGAAGTGGTGGGGTGGAAGCTGGGGTGCTGGTGGGGTGGAAGCTGGAGCAATAGCAGCAGCAAGCAATGCATAGAGAGATATCTGGCAGGTTAAATAGAGCGGCATATTACGGAGAGTCTGTTTGGTTGGTTGTAGAGTGGCAAGGGGCGTTATGTATGAATGCAGCGAAGTGCTCGAGTTGACTGCCTGAACTAGCTCGCTCCCATTTCGTTGTCACAGTAATAAAAATGAACTAAAATCTACTTTTGCACACTTAAAACTAATTTTCCCCTTCTAATGAACACATGGTTTGAAGTCCGTCTTTTGATTCGCTGATAATGCCTGATGCAACAAATCCTATTATTACTATACATAGTCAGAAACCCCCTCCTCTATCCCCCCACCCTGCAGCTCAGTTACGTCACCACGCTCTCCTCAAAATGACCCTCGTCTGCTGACTCAATGACGTGCAAAGCCTCTGACGTGCCTCTTTTTTCCGCCTTTAATCGCCGTGATTTAGGACTTCCCTGCTGGATTCTGCTATATCATGCCCACAAATCCCCCTCCTCTTCCTCCTCCTCTTCCTCCTCCTCCCCCTCCTCCTCTTCTTTCCCATCGACTGCCGGCTGAAACAACGGGTCAATGAGTGCATGACGGACAGAAATGGATTCCCTGGACCATCTTTCCCCTCTCTGTGCTCCCAGTCAGCAGCAGAGACACAGCACTATTTTATCTATTTGTATTGTGTTGCGCTGTAGGAGGAGACTGTGACCTCAGATTTTCATTGTCATAACACTGTAGCTATGCACACATGACAATAAAAGCCTTGAAGCCTTGAGAGGAGGGAGGGTTCAGCCTTCATTAGGGTTGCAAAATACCGGGAATTTTCAAAGATGGAAACTTTCCATGGGAATAAACTGAATTTTCAAAATTGAAGGTTGGCTCTTCATAGGGAACTTAAATATAGTTGGGGAAAGTATATTTTAGCATAATCTTGAATAAAACAAACAGATGCCATTCAAGTACACTTGAATATCCATGCCATTCCTTCATCACATGCACATAGCACGCTGCTTACTGCATGGCTATTGAGACCACACCCCCTACAGGCACTGTGCATTCCTCCATCACATGCACACATGATTTATAGAAGTCATATTTAACTCAACATTCATGTTTTTGTTCTTCAATGAAACAAATGATTGTTCAATAAA